>NW_026576359.1:0-114395 GCF_028641065.1 Leucoraja erinaceus
GTTCGCTTTCCTCACTGCCTGCTGCACCTGCATGCCTACTTTCAATGACTGGTGTACCATGACACCCAGGTCTCGCTGCATCTCCCTTTTTCCTAATCGGCCACCATTTAGATAATAGCCTGCTTTCCTGTTTTTGCCACCAAAGTGGATAAACACACATTTATCCACATTATACTGCATCTGCCAAACATTTGGCCACTCTCCCAGCCTATCCAAGTCACCTTGCAGTCTCCTAGCATCCTCCTCACAACTAGCACTGCCCCGTAGCTTAGTGGCATCCGCAAACTTGGAGATATTGTCTTCAATTCCCTCATCCAGATCATTAACATATATTGTAAATAGCTGGGGTCCCAGCATTGAGCCTTGCGGTACCCCACTAGACACTGCCTACCATTGTGAAAAGGACCAGTTTACTCCTACTCTTTGCTTCCTGTTTGCCAGCCAGTTCTCTAACCACATGGGATGCAGCCTATCTGGCCCTGGGGATTTATCGGCCTTTAATCCATTCAATTTACCTAACACCACTTCCCGACTAACCTGAATTTCACTCAATTCCTCCATCTCATTTGACCCGCGGTCCCCTGCTATTTCCGGCAAATTATTTATGTCTTCCTTAGTGAAGACGAAACCAAAGTAGTTATTCAATTGGTCCGCCATATCCTTGTTCCCCATGATCAACTCACCTGTTTCTGACTGCAAGGGACCTACATTTGCTTTAACTAATCTCTTTCTCTTCACATATCTATAAAAACTTTTGCAGTCAGTTTTTATGTTCCCTGCCAGTTTTCTTTCATAATCTATTTTTCCTTTCCTAATTGTGCCCTTTATCCTCCTCTGCTGGTCTCTGAATTTCTTCCAGTCCTTTGGTATGCTGCATTTTCTTGCTAATTTGTACGCATCATCCTTTGATTTGATACTATCCCCGATTTCCCTTGTTATCCACGGATGCACTACCTCCCCTGATTTATTCTTTTGCCAAACTGGGATGAACAATGTTTGTTGTTCATCCATGCAGTCTTTAAATGTCTTCCATTGCATATCCACCGTCAACCCTTTTAGAATTAATTGCCTGTCAATCTTGGCCAATTCACGTCTCATACCCTCAAAGTTACCTTTCTTTAAGTTCAGAACCATTGCTTCTGAATTAACAATGTCACTCTCCACCCTAATGAGGAACTCAACCATATTATGGTCACTCTTGCCCAAGGGGCCACGTACAACAAGACTGCTAACTAACCCTTCTTCATTAGTCAATACCCAGTCTAAAATAGCCTGCTCTCTCATTGGTTCCTATACATGTTGATTTAGATAACTATCCCGCATACATTCCAAGAAATTCTCTTCCTCAGCACCCCTGCCAATTTGATTCACCCAATCTATATGTAGATTGAAGTCACCCATTATAACTGTTTTGCCTTTGTCGCACGCATTTCTAATTTCCTGTTTGATGCCATCTCCAACTTCACTACTACTGTTAGGTGGCATGTACACAACACCCACAGGCGTTTTCTGCCCCTTAGTGTTTCGCAGCTCTACCCATACCGATTCCACATCCTCAAAGCTAATGTCCTTCCTTTCCATTGCATTAATCTCCTCTCTAACCAGCAACGCTACCCCACCCCCTTTTCCTTTCTCTCTATCCATCCTGAATATTGAATATCCCTGGATGTTCAGCTCCCAGCCTTGGTCACCCTGGAGCCATGTCTCCGTGATCCTAACTATATCATAATCATTAATAGCTATCTGCACATTCAAGTCATCCACCTTATTACGAATGCTCCTTGCATTGAGACACAAAGCCTTCAGGCTTGTTTTTACAACGCTCTTACCCCTTTTACAATTATGTTGAAAAATGCCACTTTTTGATTTTTGCCCTGGATGTGTCTGCCTGACACTTTTACTTTTACTCTCTGCCTCCTGCCTCACACACTGTCTAATAGCTTTCTCAATTTGAGTCCCTACCCCCATCCGTTCTAGTTTAAAGTCTCCCCAGTAGCCTTTGCAAATCTCCCCGCCTGGTTATTGGTCCCCCTTGGGTTCAAGTGCAACCCGTCCTCTTTGTACAGGTCACAACTTCCATAAAAGAGGTTCCTATGATCCAGAAATTTGAATCCCTGCCCTCTGCACCAGTCTGGCGCTGTGAGGCATTTATCCTCCACCTCGCTCCATTCCTACTCTCACTGTCGCGTGGCACAGGCAGTACTCCCGAGATTGTTACCTTAGCGGTCCTTTTCTTTAACTCCCCTCCTAACTCTCTAAATTCTCCTTTCAGGACCTCTTCTCTTTTTCTACCTATGTCATTGGTACCGACATGTACCACAACCTCGTGCTCCTTTCCCTCCCCTTTCAGGATATCTTAGACACGTTGAGACACATCACAGACCCTGGCACCAGGGAGGCAAACTACCATCCGGTTCTCCCGACTGCGTCCACAGAATCGCCTGTCTGACTCCCTAACTATAGAGTCCCAATTTCTAATGCCCTCCTCCTCTTTTCCTTACCCTTCTGAGCAACAGGACCGGTCTCTGTACCGGAGGCCCGGCCGCTGTCACTACCCCCAGGTAGGCTGTCCCCCCCAACAGTACTCAAACAGGAGTGCTTATGGTCAAGGTGTACAGCCATTGGGGTACTCTCTAGTCCCTGTCTGTGCCCCTTGCCTCTCCCAACCATGACCCAATTACCTGCCTCCTGTGGCCTTGGAGTGACCACCTCTCTGTAACTTCTCTCAGTCACTTCCTCGCTCTCCCTGACCAGACGGAGGTCATCGAGCTGCTGTTCCAGGTTCCTAATACGGGCCCTTAGGAGCCCCATCTCGATGCACCTGGCGCAGATGTGGACGTCTGTAAGGCTGTCAGATTCCCTGATCTCCCACATCTGGCATCCAGAGCAACAGTCTGCCCTGGCACTCATGCTCCCTCTAACCTAGGACACAATACACAGTACAATACAAAACAAAGTCACACTACAATCAGCAGGGATCTGACTCCAGATCAGCTGTTTACTCCTGTCAGCTTCCACCAATCAGCGGCCTCCTCAAGCCCATTCTTTTTTGAAGTGCGAGTGGAACTTAGAACGTAGTAGGTTTTGGCGACTGCCCCTATGGCTCTCGGGCCTGGGTAAGGAACAAGCCCCGTGCTGCCTTTATCTCCCACCAGTCGGTGTAGCTCTTCCCTCGGCGACTGCTCGTTACGGCTCTCGGGCCTGGGTAAGGAACAAGCCCCGTGCTGCCTTTATCTCCCACCAGTCAGGCTCTTGGGCCTGGGTAAGGAACAAGCCCCGTGCTGCCTTTATCTCCCACCAGTCGGTGTAGCTCTATCCCTCGGCGACTGCCCCTACGGCTCTCGGGCCTCAGACCACCTTTTTAAAACACCAACTCGGGACCCTGTCTTTAAAGAATGGCATTGGAAGGGTTTTGTGCCCTTCAAGAACCTGTTTATGGGTAACACTGTAATTTGAACAATTAAGCAACGAATTAAACATAGACAATAGATGCAGGAGTAGGCCATTCGGTTCTTCGAGCCTGCACCATTCACCATTCAATATGATCATGGCTGATCATCCAACTCAGTATCGCATCCCTGCCTTCTCTCCATACCCCTGATCCCTTTAGCCACAAGGGCCACATCTAACTCCCTCTTAAATATAGCCAATGAACTGTGGCCTCAACAACTTTCTGTGGCATATAATTCCACAGATTCACCACTCTGTGTGTGTGTGAAAAAAAAAAGTTAACCTCATCTCGGTCCTAAAAGACTTCCCTCTTCTCCTTAAACTGTGTGTGTGGCCCCTTATCCTGGACTTCCCCAACATCGGGAATAATCTTCCTGCATCTAGCCTGTCCAACCTCTCAAGAATTTTGTAAGTTTCTATAAGATCCTCCCTCAATCTTCGAAATTCTAGCAAGCACAAGCCGAGTCTATCCAGTCTTTCTTCATATGAAAGTCCTGTCATCCCAGGAATCAGTCTGGTGAACCTTCTCTGTACTCGCTCTATGGCAAGAATGTATTTCCTCAGATTAGGGGACCAAAACTGCACGCAATACTCCAGGTGTGGTCTCTCCAGGGCCCTGTACAACATGCAGAAGGACCTCTTTGCTCCTATACACTCTTGTTATGAAGGCCAACATGCCAAAACTGCACACAATACTCCAGGTGTGGTCTCACCAAGACCCTGTACAACTGCAGTAGAAACTCCCTGCTCCTATACTCAAATCCTTTTGTTATGAATTCTAACATACCATTCACTTTCTTCATTGTCTGCTGAACCTGCATGCCTACTTTCAATGGTACAAAAAAATGCTGGAGGAACTCAGCGGGTGCAGCAGCATCTGTCTCAACGCATCCAAGATATCCTGAAATCAGAGGGAGAGGAGCCTGAGGTCGTGGTACATATAGGTGCAAATGACATAGGTAAACAAAAGGGAAGAGGTCCTGAAGGGAGGATTTAGGGAGTTGGGAGAAGAGTTAAGGAAAAGGACCAAAAACGTAACAATCTCAGGATTACTGCCTGTGCCACGCGACAGTGAGAGTAGGAATGGAGCGAGGTGGAGGATAAATGCGTGGCTGAAAGACTGGTGCAGAGGGCAGGGATTCAAGTTTCTGGATCATTGGGACTTCTTTTGGGGAAGGTGGGACCTGTACAGAAAGGATGGGTTGCACTTGAACCCGAGGGGGACCAATATCCTGGCGGGGAAATTTGCAAAGGCAACTGGGGAGACTTTAAACTAGAATGGTTGGGGCGAGGGACTCAAATAGAGAAAGCTAGTAGACGGAATGGGAGGCAGGAAGCAGAAAAGGGAAGCACTCGGACACAAGAGGAGAAAGAAAAAAAAGGAAATAAACAGAGAATAAGAGACAGGGGTTTTCTTAAATGTGCATATTTTAATGCTAGGAGCATTGTAAGAAAGGTGGATGAGCTTAGAGTCTGGATAGACACCTGGAAGTATGATGTTGTGGCGATCAGTGAGACGTGGTTGCAGGAGGGATGTGATTGGAAACTAAATATTCCAGGATTTTGTTGCTTCAGGTGTGATAGAATTGGAGGGGCAAGAGGTGGAGGGTTGAATTGCTAGTCAGGGAAGATATTACAGCAGTGCTTTGGCAGGATAGATTGGAGGGCTCTTCTAGAGAGGCTATTTGGTTGGAACTGAGAAGTGGGAAAGGTGCAGCAACACTTATGGGGGTGTATTATAGACCGCCAAACGGGGAACGAGAATTGGAAGAGCAAATATGTAATGAGATAGCAGATATTAGTAGTAAGCACAAGGTGGTGATTGTGGGAGATTTCAACTTTCCACACATAGACTGGGAAACACATTCTGTAAATGGGCTGGATGGGTTGGAGTTTGTAAAATGTGTGCAGGATAGTTTTTTGCAGCAATATATAGAGGTACCTACTAGAGGAGGGGCAGTGCTGGACCTCCTGTTAGGAAATGAGATGGGACAGGTGGCGGAGGTATGCGTTGGGGAGCACTTCGGGTCCAGTGATCACAATACCATTAGTTTCAATATAATTACGGAGAAGGTCAGAACTGGACCTAGGGTTGAGATTTTTGATTGGAGAAAGGCTAACTTTGATGAGATGCAAGATGATTTAAAAGGAGTGAACTGGGACATTTTGTTTTATGGGAAAGATGTAGAAGAGAAATGGAGGACATTTAAAGGGGAAATTTTAAGAGTACAGAATCTTTATGTTCCTGTTCGGTTGAAAGGAAACAGTAAAAATTGGAAAGAGCCCTGGTTTTCAAGGGAAATTGAACATCTTGTTCGGAAAAAGGGGGAGATCTACAATAACTATAGGCAGCATGAAGTAAATGAGGTGCTTGAGGAGTATAAGGAATGTAAAAAGAATCTTAAGAAAGAAATTAGAAAAGCTAAAAGAAGATATGAGGTTGCTTTGGCAAGTAAGGTGAAAGTAAATCCAAAGTGTTTCTACAGCTATATTAATAGCAAAAGGATAACGAGGGATAACATTGGTCCATTGGAGAGTCAGAGTGGACAGCTATCTGCAGAGCCAAAAGAGATGGGGGAGATATTGAACAATTTTTTTTCTTCGGTATTCACCAAGGAGAAGGATATTGAATTATGTGAGGTAAGGGAAACTAGTAGAGTAGCTATGGATACTATGAGTTTCAAAGTAAAAGAAGTACTGACACTTTTGAAAAATATAAAAGTGGATAAATCTCCAGGTCCTGACAGGATATTCCCTAGGACATTGAGGGAAGTTAGTGTAGAAATAGCCGGGGCTATGACAGAAATATTTCAAATGTCATTAGAAACGGGAATAGTCCCCGAGGATTGGCGTACTGCGCATGTTGTTCCATTGTTTAAAAAGGGTTCTAAGAGTAAACCTAGCAATTATAGACCTGTTAGTTTGACTTCAGTGGTGGGCAAATTAATGGAAAAGATACTTAGAGATAGTATATATAAGCATCTGGATAAACAGGGTCTGATTAGGAACAGTCAACATGGATTTGTGCCTGAAAGGTCATGTTTGACTAATCTTCTTGAATTTTTTGAAGAGGTTACTAGGGAAATTGACGAGGGTAAAGCAGTGGATGTTGTCTATAGGGACTTTAGTAAGGCCTTTGACAAGGTTCCTCATGGAAGGTTGGTTAAGAAGGTTCAACTGTTGGGTATAAATGCAGGAATAGCAAGATGGATTCAACAGTGGCTGAATGGGAGAAGCCAGAGGGTAATGGTGGATGGCTGTTTATCGGGTTGCAGGCAGGTGACTAGTGGGGTGCCTCAGAGATCTGTGTTGGGCCCTTTGTTCTTTGTCATGTACATCAATGATCTGGATGAAGGGGTGGTAAATTGGATTAGTAAGTATGCAGATTATACCAAGATAGTGGATAATGAAGAGGATTTCCAAAGTCTACAGAGTGATTTAGGTCATTTTGAAAAATGGGCTGAAAGATGGCAGATGGAGTTTAATGCTGATAAACGTGAGGTGCTACACCTTGGCAGAACAAATCAAAATAGGACGTACATGGTAAATGGTAGGGAATTGAAGAATACAGTTGAACAGAGGGATCTGGGAATAACCGTGCATAGTTCCTTGAAGGTGGAATCTCACATAGATAGGGTGGTAAAGAAAGCTTTTGGTATGCTAGCCTTTATAAATCAGAGCATTGAGTATAGAAGTTGGGATGTAATGTTAAAATTGTACAAGGCATTGGTGAGACCAAATCTGGAGTATGGTGTACAATTTTGGTCACCCAATTATAGGAAGGATGTCAACAAAATAGAGAGAGTACAGAGGAGATTTACTAGAATGTTGCCTGGGTTTCAACAACTAAGTTACAGAGATAGGTTGAATAAGTTAGGTCTTTATTCTCTGGAGCGTAGAAGGTTAAGGGGGGACTTGATAGAGGTCTTTAAAATGATGAGAGGGATAGACAGTTGATGTGGACAAGCTTTTCCCTTTGAGAATAGGGAAGATTCAAACAAGAGGACATGACTTCAGAATTAAGGGACAGAAGTTTAGGGGTAACATGAGGGGGAACTTCTTTACTCAGAAAGTGGTAGCGGTGTGGAATGAGCTTCCAGTGGAAGTGGTGGAGGCAGGTTCATTGGTATAATTTAAAAATAAATTGGATAGGCATATGGATGAGAAGGGAATGGAGGGTTATGGTATGAGTGCAGGCAGGTGGGACTAAGGGAAAAAAGTGGTTCAGCACGGATTTGTAGGGTCGAGATGGCCTGTTTCCGTGCTGTAATTGTTATATGGTTATATGGTTATATAGCTAAGTATGGCCAACACAAATGACACTCTTAGATTTGTCTCGTGGAACGTGAGGGGGGGGGGGGGGGGGGGGGTCCTACCAAGACTGACAGGATCTTAGTCCACTTGCAACAGCTCAAAGGCGATATATTTTTTATTCAAGAGACCCACCTTCGCAACAGAGAGGTAACACGGCTTAAGAGAGGCTGGATTAGCCACTTATTTCACTCGAAATTTAATGATAGGGCTAGGGGTACTGCTATCCTGATTCGTAAGAACGTTATGTTCGAACCACAGAAAACTGTGGAGGACCCTGCTGGCCGCTTTATCATGGTTTCTGGCAAACTGCAAGACACACCTGTCATATTGGCCAGCATTTACGGTCCCAACTGGGATGACAGCTCATTTGTAACCAATTTTATTTACATCTCTGCCAAATATTGAAAATCACCACGTCATTGTGGGTGGAGATTTTAATCTGGTCCAAGACCCTATACTGCACAGATCTTCGAACAAAGCCTCTACTTTAACTAAATCAGGTAAGACTCTGCATGCTTTCGCCAAACAACTTGGGCTCACAGACCCATCGAGATTTACATTCCCCACGACTACATGATTTTTATTTTTTCCCACGTGCACCGTACCTATACCCGTATAGACTTCTTTCTCTTAGATAACAGACTGCTCTCCAAAATCAAATCCAGCGAGTATCATAGCATCGTAATATCAGATCACGCTGCAACCTCCCTCGATCTCCACTTTCATAAACAAACTAACCCCTTTAAACAGTGGAGGTTCAACTCCTCATTATTAGCAGAGGCTCACTACATGCAATTCTTGCACTCCCAAATCACCTTATATTTTGAGCTGAATGACTCGCCGGACATAGAAAGAGGTATACTCTGGGAAGCTTCAAAAGCCTACATTAGGGGCCAACTTATCTCTTTTGTCTCCAACCTGAAAAGAGCCGAGACGTCCCAAACGGCAGACCTGTTACAAAAAATAAAGGACATTGATGATAAATACGCATCTGACCCAGACCCTAATTTTTATAAAGAACGCCTTAGGTTACAAACAGACTTTGACCTCACGTCTACTAATAAAGCCAAGCTACGACTGCTTAATCTAGGCAACACTTTTTTTGAATCTGGGGATAAAGCTGGGAATCTTTTGGCCCATCAGGCCAGACCCGAGGCGACTTCACAGCTAGTTCCAGCCATTAGACCCAGCTTAGGGGAGATTCATACTGATCCTCTTAGAATTAATGAAGCATTTGCTAAATTCTACGCTGAACTATATATTTCTGATTGTCCTCCCACTGCAGGTGACATGCTCAGTAGTATGATGTTTCCCGAATTGACGATGAAGCCACGAGAGTCTTGGGTGGTCCCATAACTGTAACTGAGGTCCAAGCAGCCATCACATCGCTGCAAAGCGGAAAGTCGCCCGGCCCTGACGGCTTCACTCTAGAATATTACAAAGCTTTCTCTGCTCTCCTCACACCAGTCCTGAGAGATATATACAATGAGGCGTTTTTACATCATCGCCTACCGCCCACCTTGTCGTGGGCTACTATCTCCCTAATTCTTAAAAAGGAGAAAGATCCCCTGCTTTGTAGTAGCTATAGACCAATCTCACTTCTGAACGTGGACCTCAAAATCCTCTCTAAAGCCCTTGTGCTCCGTCTTCAACGAGTGATGCCCTCGATAATAATCTCGTTAGATTAAACAGGGTTCATACCAGGCCGACAGTCTTCCCACAATGCTAAGAGTCTCCTTAATATCATCCATTCACCGAGTAGTGAGACCCCGGAGATAGTGGTCTCCCTCGACGCTTTCGACAGGGTCGAGTGGAGGTACCTATATGAGGCGATGGACAGGTTTGGCCTCGGTAACAGTTTTATTCTTTGGGTCAGTCTATTATACTCGTCCCCAGTGGCCTCAGTACAAACAAACGTGTCAGATGGGTATCGTCGGTTTTAACAGCTATTATCATAAAATGCCTTTAGAAATTTCCTTGCAACCTGTATATTTTATTGTGGATAAATTATGTGGGAAGCGAGAGTGTTTCTGTACCAATAACATAGAAACATAGAAATTAGGTGCAGGAGTAGGCCATTCGGCCCTTCGAGCCTGCACCGCCATTCAATATGATCATGGCTGATCATCCAACTCAGTATCCCGTACCTGCCTTCTCTCCATACCCCCTGATCCAAGATGGCGGCGCGCACAGTCGCAGCGGCCCCTCGGGAGATAGTCGGAGCTTTTAAAAGTGAGTGTTGTGTGTCTTGTCCTGTCTGTCCAAGATATATGTACTGCAGGAACATGCTCCTAAACATCGGGGCAAACCGCGGGAGTAGTAAAGGCGCGTTTTGGTGCGATTTAGACCAAATACGCCGCTATGGACTTCTACTACCGGCTGCGAGGCCGAGCATATCGGCCGCAGATGTGACTACGACCGGAGAGAGGAGGCGAGAGAGGAGAGAGAGGAGGAGGAGAAGACGCAAGCGGTGTGAGAGGAGGCAGAAACGGGGTAAAAGAGCAGGCTCTTACGTGAGGCGGAGACGGGGGAAAAGAGCAGGCATTCACGCTAGGCTAACAGCCAACCCCACCCGACCTGCAGTGCCCTCGCTTCTCCTCTCTAATGTCCGCTCCCTGGACAACAAACTCGACGAACTGCGTCTTCTCAGGACAACATACAAGGATATACGAAACTGCTGTGTGTTTGTCTTTACTGAATCATGGCTCCACGGCAATATCCCGGACACGGCAATACAGCTGGAGGGAATGACATCATTCCGTGCGGACAGAGAGGCAGCTAGCTCTGGTAAGAGCCGAGGTGGAGGCCTGTGCTTGTACATAAACAAGGACTGGTGTGTGAACGCTACGATAGCCGGGAAACACTGCTCTCCGCTGATAGAATTCCTCATCGTGAAATGTCGGCCTTTCTATCTGCCGAGGGAATTCTCCGTTGTTTTTGTTGTGGCTGTATATGTTGCACCAAGTGCAAATGTAAATTCCAAGGCCAACGAAGCACTGGGAGCCCTGCATGACGCCGTCAGTGAGTTCCAGACCAAACATCCTGATAGCTTCATTGTGGTGGCCGGTGATTTTAATCACACCAGCCTTAAGTCTGTGCTCCCAAAATTCAAGCAATATGTGGATTTTGAGACCAGGGGAGAGAACATCTTGGACTTGGTTTACACCAACACCCCAGAGGCTTACAAGGCAGCCCCACGCCCTCACCTGGGCCACTCGGACCACATTTCAGTGTTTTTAACACCAGCCTACAGACCTCTGCAAAAACAAGTCAGAGCGGAGAGAAAACACACCAGGGTCTGGCCAGAGGGAGCAGCCTCGGCACTGCAGGATTGCTTCCTGCACACTGACTGGGATGTGTTCAGGACAGCAGCATCCTATGATGACCTCATCAACATCGAGGAGTACGCAGAGACTGTAACCAGCTACATTGCCAAGTGCACTGAGGATGTCACCATCATGAAAACTTTCACTGCACGTGGAAACGAAAAGCCATGGATGACAGCAGAGGTGCGCTCGCTGCTGAGGGCTCGTGATGCAGCCTACAGAGCCGGTAACACAGCCGCTCCCCGATCCACCAGGACTGCACTGGGAAAAGGAATCAGGGCAGCGAAACGTGCCTTCGCGGGGAAAATCCAGGGACACCTCTGCGACACAGGAGACACCAGGAGGATGTGGGAGGGAATCGAAACATTGACGGGGTACAAGGCAAGGCAGCAGGTAACCGACACGGACACTTCTCTCCCAGATAAATTAAACAACTTCTTTGCTCGTTTTGATGCAGCAAACACCACACCCAAGAGGAGAGCCAGCCCCTGCCTACAAACCGACCAGCCAGTCCTGACCATAGACAAAATGGACACACGGAGAATCCTGTCTAAGGTCAACCCGTGGAAAGCAGTCGGACCCGACAACATCCCAGGACGTGTGCTAAAGGAATGTGCTGAGGAGTTAGCAGATGTGCTAACAGACATCTTTAACATCTCCCTTAGTCAGGCCATTGTCCCCACATGCCTCAAAACTTCCACGATAATCCCCATAGCGAAGAAACCAGTGGTTGCCTGCCTAAATGACTACCGCCCTGTCGCCTTGACCCCAATAATAATGAAGTGTTTTGAACGCCTGGTGAAACCCCACATTACTGCCAGCCTCCCCTCATCGTTAGACCCCCTACAGTTTGCCTATCGCCCCAACCGCTCTACAGAGGATGCCGTCTCCACCACGCTGCACACAGTAATCGCGCATCTGGAACACAAGAACACATACGCCAGAATCCTGTACATTGACTTTAGCTCAGCGTTTAATACCATCATCCCACAGAGACTTGTGGAGAAACTAACCCTGCTGGGCCTCAACACCACCCTGTGTCACTGGATCTTGGACTTTCTCACAGAGAGACCGCAGTCAGTCCGTGTTGGCAAGAACACTTCAGGCTCGATCACGCTGAGCACCGGCTCCCCTCAAGGCTGTGTGCTCAGCCCGCTGTTGTTCACACTGCTCACACATGACTGTGCTGCCAGATTCAGGGACAATAAAATCATAAAGTTCGCGGACGACACTACAGTGGTAGGACTCATCAGTGGAGATGACGAAACAAGGTACAGGGAGGAAGTAGAACAACTGGTGGACTGGTGCGGCAAAAATAACCTGGAATTGAATGTCGAAAAAACTAAGGAGATGGTTGTCGACTTCAGGAGGGCGCAGCCAGAGCATACACCGCTCAACATTAGTGGCACTGCAGTGGAGAGAGTGGAGAGCATAAAGTTCCTCGGTGTGCAGATAACGGACAACCTCACCTGGTCCAGGAACACCACTGAAACGGGCCCATCAGCGACTGCACTTCCTGAGGAAACTAAAACAGGCCTCACTCCCCACCAACATCCTCAGGACTTTCTACAGGGGCACGGTGGAGTCTGTACTCACGTACTGCATCAATACGTGGTACTGCACCTGCAACTGCTCGGACAGGAAGGCTCTGCAGAGGGTAGTGAGGGGAGCAGAGAGGATTATTGGCGTCTCCCTACCCTCGGTACAAGAACTGTTCCAGAGCCGCTGTCTGAAGAAAGCACAGAGAATTGCCAAGGACAAACTGCACCCCCTCCACACACACCTGGATCTCTTGCCATCAGGCAAGAGATATCGAAGCATCAAAGCCCGGACTACGAGGCTGCTAAACAGCTTCCTACCACAGGCTGTGAGGCTGCTAAACAGTCACTCTGCACTCACAGTCACTTGACTTGACTCTGCGGCTGGCACGGACACTTTAATAACTGACACTGGCCACTCAAATCAGCGGCCCCGGACATTTTTTTATGATTGGTTTACTGTATTTTAACATTGTGTTTTTTACCTGATTTTAACTATTTATTCTGTTCCATCAGGGACTGGATTGTTTTTTTTTTAGTGTTATTATGTGAGAAGTGTTTTAAATTTCATGTGCGAGGCTCCGCTATTCACTGGGAAACGTCTTTTCATTTTGCACTGTACTTGTTGCTTGCAAGATGACAATAAAGGTTGATTGATTGATTGATTGATTGATTGATCCCCTTAGCCACAAGGGCCACATCTAACTCCCTCTTAAATATAGCGACCCTTGCTGTGGCCATGTCATGATAATTTTCGGTCCTTCACAGAAAACATGCTTGCATCAATCTGTAGTGTGCATGGTTAAGCATATATGTTACCATCGTCCAGGATTTATTGACACAGGTTGATCATACGCTGAATCATCCAACCACATTGGTTTGGAAGTGGAAAGAAATAATAGAAATTGCATTCATTGCAACGTGTAAAAAGAGTTGAGATAATGTATTATAATTTTGCTGCATGTTATTGTGATATATATCGTCTTGATTGGTGAATATGTTTAGTTTGTGACTTTATTTGAAGCAGAAATAATATGCGAATGCTTCAATGAGCATAATTCTGACTGGTCACTGCGCACTTCGTCCGAGCACATTACCGCTCACGCCATGCAAGCCGTATTAAATGACCACCTAAACTGTCATTTGGCAACCGAAAAAGCTGCCTAGGTTGCCCAGTTGGCAACAGGGAAAAAAAAGCCCTGATACAGTGCTGGTATAACTCAGCAGGTCAGGCTACATCACTGAAGGGAATGAATAGGTGATTTGTTTTTGGTTGTAATAGGGAAGGCGAGAAAACTGAAAAAGAAGTGGAAGGAGGCAAAGCCTAGCAGGTTATAGGTGGATACAGGCGAGGAGGTTTTATTGGCAGATGGGTGGATAAACACTGGAAATAAAAAAGAGACAAGGCTGTCAGATAATGAGAGAAAAGGAGTGAAATACAATACAGAAGGAGTGAGATAATGTGCTTATATTCACTGGAATTTAGACTGGGCTTATATTCACTGAAATTTCGAAGCATAAAATGGGATCTTATAGAAACATAACATGTTTAAGGGATTGGACAGGCTAGATGCAGGAAAAATGTTCCCCATGTTGGGGGAGAATAAGGGGTCGGCCATTTAGGACTGAGATGAGGAAAAACCTTTTCACCCAGAGAGTTGTGAATCTGTGGAATTCTCTGCCACAGGTGGCAGTGTAGGACAAATCAAGAGAGAGTTAGATATAGCACAAGGCTAATGGAATCAAGGGATATGGGGAGAAAGCAGGAACAAGGTTAGGATTCTGGATGATCAGCCATGATAATATTGAATGGTGGTTCTGGCTGCAAGGGCTGAATCATGCACATATTTTCTATGTTTCTATATAGATAGGACGGAGAGGGTTAAAGAAGAGGGGGATGGTGGGGAAATTTAGAGTGCATTGGGGGGGGGGGAGAAAAGAGAGAACGGGGGGGGGGGGGCACAAAAACCAGATGCAGGCCTTGGCGAAACAAGCGAAAATGTTTGGTGAAATGGCCGCCTCGTCTACACAACTCTTAACCTGCAAAAGATCCATCAGAACCAGAGATGTTTCGAAGGCCTTCATTAAAGTGCCACACAGAATCAAACAAAGTGAAAGGACCCAAGTAAAAGGATTGATGCTACACAGCATCTTGTTTACTGCTCACGATGTTTCCAGGAGTGGAATAATGGAGTGGAATTATGCTAAAATAGATCATCATTGCTTTATTGTTTAGATATGTCAGTGATGACACTGCTGTGTAAGGAACTTAGCACGAGTCGCTGCCCTCTCCACTACTACACTGGGAACCTGAATGAGGGCCTCAGCCCTTTGCTGGCTAGCCACAGCAAAGAAGTGGTTAAAGTGACATATGGTTGGGTCTGGAATAAGCCATGGTTGTCTGTAAGGGTTGGTTGTGGGTGAAATGGAGAACCCAAGTATCTTGTTAAGTTCCTGTTGTTCCCAGCCAAATTAACTCATTGTTCAAAATTGAGTAGTAATTCCCATTTTTGGTACCACACCTGTTGATCATGTTTGTATCCTCTCCAATGCTTCCATGTAAAGTCATACTTCTTTCCACATATGAAGCAGAATCAAAACTCAGTAACTTTGAAATTTTAATTAGAAACATAGAAAATAGGTACAGGAGTAGGCCATTCGGCCCTTCGAGCCGGCAACGCCATTCAATATGATCATGGCTGATCATCCAACTCAATATCCCATCCCTGCCTTCTCTCCATACCCCCTGATCCCTTTAGCCACAAGGGCCACATCTAACTCCCTCTTAAATATAGCCAATGAACCGGCCTCAACTACCTTCTGTGGCTGAGAATTCCACAGGTTCACCCACTCTCTGTGTAAAAAATGATTTTCTCAATTCTGCCTCTTCAGAAATAATTACTAACCTATGTTGTCTTGAGAACTAACTTCTTGATAACTATGATTAGGAGTGTAAGATCCAATAGGCACTATAAGATATTTGTGATTGCAAATGGCTGGAATTGTTAAGTTTGTCTGGGTTAGGGGGTATTAGCGACAGGGAGAGGTTAGTCAGAATTAAGATTGTTTTCTCTCGAAGTTCAGAGGTTTCACCGAGACCTGATAGAAGTATATAAAATGAGTGGCATAGATCAGATACAGTCAGAATCTTTTTAATCTGCAGAATGGAAAAATCAAATACTAGAGGGCATAGCTTTAAGGTGTGGGCTGCAAAGTTCAAATGCAATGTGGAGGACAATCTTTATAGATCTATTTTTATTTCATTTTTTACACAGGTTGAGTGCCTAAAATGCGCTGCCAAGGTTGGGGATGAGATAGAAACGATAGTGGCATTTAAGAGGCTTTTTGATAGCACATGAATGTGCAAGGAATGTAGGGATATGGATTAAATACACAGGTGAGCAAGAGATGGTCTTGGCATCATGTTCAACACAGACACTGTGGCTCAAAGGGTCTGTTCTTGTGCTGTACAGTTCTATAAACATGTTTACAGCATGCAACAATCAGACTACAAGAATATAGATTTGCTGTTTAACAATATTCAATTTCAGCTTGATTAATAAAAGCTGCTTCTTCTCCATGATCAATGGCAGTCGTTATTTAGACCAACGTCATTGAAAATCTCCCTGGAGATGAATTTGGTCTTTGCCATTATTTTTCTGAGCTGGATGTTAGGTAAACAAATCACTCACTAAAATAATACACCAAAAATGTGTACAAAATTACATGATGTCACATTAATACAATTTTCAACTTTGCAACACTTGTTTTTCTGATGTGGCTAAATTCTAGGCTAGCTATCTAAAAATCTAAAGGGAAAAAATGAATTTGGACTTACAAATATACAAAAGACCATGAAGTGAATTAAAAGGTCCAAGCTAAAAACAAATTGAACATATTTATAGAGGGACAAAACCAACATTTCAAAAACGCAGTGTTGTGTTAAAAAAATATGGATACACTAGAACAGTTCTCAAAATGAGTAAGTATTGGTAGAAAAATATGAAATTTTACTTCAGGAAAAGACGAAAACATTCAGGGAATGATTTTGGTCAACAGAATAGACATAATATACTTTTCCATTTAGTGAGAGTAAAACAACTTTTACAAAGCTATCAACGAGATAACAAGTAGGTAATTTAGAGGCAATTTCCTTACACTGGTGCTATGCAACCTTTATTATGGAGAGGACAAGATTCACAAATTATTGCCAAATTAATCCATTTGTCTCCAAATTTATGAATATTAAATGCTGGTTGTTGAAAATTTCTGTTAAAAGTGAACAAGAATTTGAACAATGACCAAAACAAGCAAAGACTTTCAGACAAACAAAGTCTGTAATCTCCACTAAATGAGCAACATCCCTTCATTATCATTGACATTACACCATCTGCTGTCTAATCTCTCCTATTGTTAGGGGGAACGTCCACAATGTTTTTCTTTCATGTGAAAGATGGTGGGGAGGTTAAACGATGAGGGGCAAAGTGAATGTGAAGTGATAGCTCCAGTGCAGTAACCAACACAACGGCACAGTAAATTGTACTCCTGTAATACATTGAAATAAAAGCTAATTCCAATAATAAGCCTTCCCCTATTTTACCTTGGACATCAGGGCACGAGTGTCGAATTTCCTGCCAATGTTCTTTAAAGAGGCAATCTGTCCATACTTGACTGTGGAGAGAAAATAATTTCTGGTATCATTAACAATAGCATTATTATACTGCAACATTACTGGAGAAACTCAGCGGGTATTTCCAAGTACTGTGGAAGCAAGGGAATAATCTATGTCTCTTGTCGCGACCCTGCATCAGGACTGAATGAATGAATGAATGAAATCTTTATTGGCATTTTCCTGAGTACTCACATACCCAGAGGAAACAAAAAAACGTTGCTCAACCAGTGTCCATTCAGTGTGCAGTAAAGAATAAATAGAAATAAAAATACATATATCATGAACAAATTGAGTGTATATCATGACTGAGAGGGTAAAGAGGAGATAACCAGAGGAGAGGGTAAAGATTTTACATACAATGTCAGATTCAGATTCAGATTCAATTTTAATTGTCATTGTCAGTGTACAGTACAGAGACAACGAAATGCATTTAGCATCTCCCTTGAAGAGCGACATAGTAAAAGTGTCCGGGGTAATACTGGCCCGGGGGGGGGTGGTGATTGGCAGTCACCGAGGTACGTTGTTGAGTAGAGTGACAGCCGCCGGAAAGAAGCTGTTCCTCGACCTGCTGGTTCGGCAACGGAGAGACCTGTAGCGCCTCCCGGATGGTAGGAGGGTGAACAGTCCATGGTTAGGGTGAGAGCAGTCCTTGGCGATGCTGAGCGCCCTCCGCAGACAGCGCTTGCTTTGGACAGACTCAATGGAGGGGAGCGTGGAACCGGTGATGCGTTGGGCAATTTTCACCACCCTCTGCAATGCCTTCCGGTCGGAGACAGAGCAGTTGCCATACCATACTGTGATGCAGTTGGTAAGGATGCTCTCGATGGTGCAGCGGTAGAAGTTCACCAGGATCTGAGGAGACAGATGGACCTTCTTCAGTCTCCTCAGGAAGAAGAGACGCTGATGAGCCTTCTTGATCAGAGTAGAGGTATTGTGGGTCCAAGAGAGGTCATCGGAGATGTTGACTCCCAGGAACCTGAAGCTAGAAACATGTTCCACCTCCGTCCCGTTAATGAGGATGGGGGTGTGCGTGCCGCCTCTGGACTTCCTGAAGTCTACAATGAGCTCCTTGGTCTTCTTGGAGTTAAGGGCCAGGTTGTTGTCAGCGCACCATGCTGCTAAGTGCTGGACCTCCTCCCTGTAGGCCAGCTCATCATTGTTGCTGATGAGGCCAATCACCGTTGTGTCATCTGCATACTTGATGATGGTGTTAGTACCATGTACAGGTGTGCAGTCATAGGTGAAGAGGAAGTAGAGGAGGGGGCTCAGCACACAGCCCTGAGGAACGCCGGTGTTCAGGGTGAGAGTTGAAGAGGTGTGCTTGTCTAACCTCACAGACTGGGGTCTGTTGGTTAGAAAGTCCAGTATTCAGTTGCAGAGGGAGGGGTCGATGCCCAGGTTACCGAGTTTGGTGATCAGTTTTGATGGAATAATGGTGTTGAATGCTGAGCTGTAATCGATGAACAGCATTCTTACGTAAGTGTCTCTGTTGTCGAGGTAGGAGAGGGCGGAGTGAAGTGCCGTTGAGATGGCATCCTCCGTACTCCTGTTCTTGCGGTAGGCAAACTGATAGGGATCCAGTGTGGGGGGTAGGCAGCTTTTGAGGTGTGCCAGGACCAGCCTCTCGAAGCACTTGGTGATGATGGGGGTAAGTGCAACTGGGCGGAAGTCGTTGAGGCTTGCCGCAGTGGAGTGTTTTGGCACTGGCACGATGGAGGTGGCTTTAAGGCAAGTGGGGACAACTGCTTGGGCAAGTGACAGGTTGAAGATGTCAGTCCAGACGTCTGTCAGCTGCGCAGCACAGGTCCTGAGCACGCGCCCGGGGATGCCGTCAGGGCCAGCAGCCTTACGTGCATTAGTCCTACTCAGTGCCACGTACACGTCATAGGGGGTGAGTGTGAGGGGTTGGTGATCGGCAGGTAGCACAGCCTTGATGGCTGTCTCTAGATTGTCCCTGTCGAAGCGGCCATAGAAGTGATTAAGCTCCTCAAGGAAGGAGGCGTCGCTGAATGTGGGGGTGATGTTGGAGGGTCTGTAGTCCGTGATGGCCTGGATGCCTTGCCACATGCGTCGGGGGTCGGAGTTGTTGTTGAAGTGCTCCTCAATCCTGAGCTTATGGCAGTGCTTGGCCTTCCTGATGCCCCTCTTCAGGTTAGCCCTGGATGAACTGTAGGCTCGAGCATCGCCTGACCTGAAAGCGGTGTCCCGTGCTTTCAGCAGTAGCCTGACCTCACTGTTCATCCATGGCTTCTGATTCGGGTATATGGTCACCTGTTTTAGGGAGGTGACACTATTGATGGTGGAGTTTATAAAGTCCAGAACAGAGGATGTGTAGGAATCAATGTCCGTGTGAGAGTCAAGGGTGGCCTGGGCTGCAAACGCCTTCCAGTCAGTGTTTCCAAAACACTGCTGAAGTGTGAGGTCCGCTTCCTCTGACCAGACTTTAACTGTCCTTACAGTTGGTTTAACCCGTCTGATGAGTGGGGAGTACTTAGGGAGCAGGAACAATGAGATGTGATCAGACTGACCAAGGTGGGGGAGGGGGATGGCTTTGTAAGCTTCAGCCATGTTGGTGTAGACTTTGTCCAGTGTGTTGTCTACTCTAGTGGGGAAGGATACATGTTGGTGGAATTTGGGGAGTACAGTCTTCAGGTTGGAGTGATTGAAGTCACCCGCAACAATGAAGGCTGCCTCGGGGTTGTGCGTCTGTTGTTTGCTAATGGCAGTATGCAGCTCTTTCATTGCAAGCTTGGCATTAGCATCAGGAGGGATATAGGCTGCAGTCACAACAGTGGAGGTGAACTCTCTGGGCAGATAGAACGGCCTGCATCTAACCAAGAGGAACTCAAGGTTAGCTGAGCAGTGACTCTCGATGATGGTGGAGTCCGTGCACCATGCTTTGTTTACATAAATGCACAGACCCCCCCCCCCCCCCCCCCCCTCTGGTCTTACCAGAGTCTGATGTCCTGTCCGCTCGGAGTAAATGACGCCCCGATAGCTGGATGGCGCTGTCAGGAACGTCAGTGTTGAGCCAAGTTTCAGTGAAGATCAAGATGTTGCAGTCCTTGATCCGGTTGTGGGAGGTGATCCTTAGCTGGAGTTCATCCATTTTGTTTGCCAGTGAGCGCACGTTGGCGAGGAAAAGGCTAGGAATCGCTGCCCTGTGTGGGGCTAGCTCTAACCTGGCCTTTAACCCACCTCTGCGTCCCCGGCGGTGTTTTCGTACCCGTCGCCGTCTGTTGGTGCTTCAATGTGTGTCAAAGTAGAGCTGCAACAGTTGAATTTCATTCGAGGATCCTCTGGAATTAATCCAAAGCCGAGATATTTAACGTCACTCAAATCTGCTGCCCAACTCAGTAGGCATTGAAATTGAGAATCCTGCTGCTGTTATAGAATTGTAATTATCACTTGTGCTGCAGGAAGCATCAAGGCCAAGACTAAACAACAGAAATGCAGTACTTTGATTTTCTCCCTGCTAGTTAGGGGAGTGAGTAAAACAATTTAAGATGCTGAACTGGACAATTAGTCATTTATGAGTTTTTTTCCAGTTCTATGGCATTCTTCGATAGGCACCTGGATATGCAGGGAATGGAGGGGCATGGATCACGTGCAGGCAGAGGAGATTAGTTTATCTTGGCATCATGTTCGGCACAGACATTGTTAGCCATGGGGCCATAATGTTCTTTGTTCTATTCCTTTCTTTTAATCAGTCAACTTTAGCTTAACAACAGCAACTTTGAGGTTGATTTGGCAACATTCAAATCAGTAACGTTGGCAAAAGTGTGTAAAAGTGTGTCGACCATCTGATTCGCTTTCAAAGCCAACTTGTGCAAATTAATTTTAAACCATGTATAACCAGATTTTAAATTATGTAATTTATATGGGATACATAATCACATGGCACCGCTGAACCTACCTATGCAACATAACCGCAGCAGGGCTCCTGGTAAATCCTCCTCATCGATCAGTTGTACAACCATTGGAGGGGCGGGAATCTGTAGCACAATTAGCCGATTGGTTTTACTGTACAGACTGCAGGAGGATTGAAAGAATCTGGAATGAGTACATATTTTAATTCAGCAATAGTGATTCAGCAATGGAAGTCTCACCTCACTATTACCACCATCTTTTGTACACGGCAAAGAGATTGTGTACACTTATCCTCCATGACTGGCGGAATTCAGCTCCTGACGACTTTGGGGTGTGGGTGTAAACCGGAGACCCCGGAGAAAACCCAGCGAGGCCATGGGGGGGGGGAGGAGAAGGAAGGAGCCAAGGCCGTGCAGCCAGCACATGTAGTCAGGATCGAACCCGCATCTGTGGCGGCCACTGTCTGTCTGTCAGTCAGCAGCAACAGTCCCGCTGTGACACTCCCTCCCGCTGCGACCCCTCCCCCCCCTCTCCCTCCCCCCCCCCCCCCCCCCCCCCCCCCCCCCCCCCCCCCCCCCCCCCCCCCTCCCCTCCCCCCCTCCCCTCCCTCCTCCCTCCCCTCGCGCATCATGCTAAATGCCTGACGAGTTCTAGATTAAAACCTTTTTGAACGCGTCAAGCAACGTTTCACATAACACAGTCCAGTGAGGGCGCGCCCGGGACCCTGGAGGCGGGGGGAGGGGGGGGAATAGGGAGGAAGGGAGGGAGCGCCCGGGGTGGGCGGGGCTACAGGGGAGGGAGGGAGCAACTGTCAGCAGCAACTGTCCCGCTGCGACACCCCCTCCCCCCCTCTCCCCTCCCCTCCCCCCTCCCCCCCCCCCCCCCCCCCCCCCCCCCTCACCCCTCCTCTCCCCTCCCTCCTCTCTCTACCCCCCCCCCCCCTCCTCTCCCCCCCTCCTCCTCTCTCTACCCCCCCCCCCCCCCCCTCCTCTCCCCCTCCTCCTCTCTCTACCCCCCCCCCCCCCTGTGCACAGTTCCCTGAAAGTGGAATCTCATGTAGATAGGGTGGTAAAGAAAGCTTTTGGGGTGCTGGCCTTTATAAATCAGAGCATTGAGTATAGAAGTTGGGATGTAATGTTAAAATTGTACAAGGCATTGGTGAGGCCAATTCTGGAGTATGGTGTACAATTTTGATCGCCTAATTATAGGAAGGATGTCAACAAAATAGAGAGAGTGCAGAGGAGATTTACTAGAATGTTGCCTGGGTTTCAGCAACTAAGTTACAGAGATAGGTTGAATAAGTTAGGGCTATATTCTTTGGAGCGCAGAAGGTTAAGGGGGGACTTGATAGAGGTCTTTAAAATGATGAGAGGGATAGACAGAGTTGACATGGAAAAGCTTTTCCCACTGAGAGTAGGAAAGATTCAAACAAGGGGACATGACTTCAGAATTAAGGGACTGAAGTTAAGGGGTAACATGATGGGGAACTTCTTTCCTCAGAGAGTGGTAACTGTGTGGAATGAGCTTCCAGTGGAGGTGGTGGAGGCAGGTTCGTTTTTATCATTTAAAAATAAATTGGATAGTTATATGGACAGGAAGGGAATGGAAGATCATGGTCTGAGCGCAGGTTGATGGGACTAGGGGAGATTATGTGTTCGGCACGGACTAGAAGGGTCGAGATGGCCTGTTTCCGTGCTGTAATTGTTATATGGTTATTATATGGTTAAACTCCATCTGTCATCTGTCAGCCCACTCTTCCAAATGGCCTAAATCTCTGTAGCCTTTGAAAATCTACTTCATTATCCACAACACCACCTATCTTAGTATCATCTACATACTTACTAATCCAATTTACCACACCATCATCCAGATCATTGATGTACATGACAAACAACAGTGGACCCAACACAGATCCCTGTGGCACCCCACTAGTCACCAGCCTCCAACCTGATAAACAAGCATCCACCATTACTCTCTGGCATCTCCCATTCAGCCACTGTTGAATCCATCTTGCTACTCCACCATTAATACCCAACCATTGAACCTTCTTAACCAACTTTCCATGAGGAACCTTTTCAAAGGCCTTTCTGAAGTGCATATAGACAACATCCACTGCTTTACCCTCATCAATTTCCCGAGTAACCTCTTCAAAGAAATCAAGAATATTAGTCAAACATGACCTTCCAGGCAGAAATCCATGTTGACTGTTCAGACCCTGTTTATCCAAATGCTTATAAATATTATCTCTAAGTATCCTTTCCATTAATTTGCCCACCACTGACGTCAAAGTAACAGGTCTATAATTGCTAGAAACACTTTGGATTGACTTTTACCTTACTTGCCAAAGCAACCTCATATCTTCTTTTAGCTTTTCTATTTTCGTTCCTAAGATTATTTTTACATTATTTATACTCTTCAAGCACCTCATTTATTCCATGATGCCTATAATTATTGTATGTGTCTCTCTTTTTCCGAACCAATTGTCCAATTTCCCTTGAACACCAGGGCTCTTTCCAATTTTTCCTTTCCTTTCAAACGAACAGGGACATAAAGATTCTGTACTCTTAAAATGTCATCTTTAAGTGTCCTCCATTTCCCATCCACATCCTTCCGATCAAACAAAATGTCCCAATTTACACCTTTTAAATCCTTTCGCATCTCCTCAAAGTTAGCCTTTCTCCAATCTAAAATCTCAACCCTAGGTCCAGTTTTGACCCTCTCCATAATTATATTGAAACTAATGGTATTGTGATCACTGGACCCGAACTGTTCCCCAACACATACCTCTGCCACCTGTCCCGTCTCATTTCCTAACAGGAGGTCCAGCACTGCCCCTCCTCTAGTAGGTACCTCTATGTATTGCTGCAAAAAACTATCCTTCACACATTTTACAAACTCCAAACCATCCAGCCCATTTACAGAATGTGTTTTCCAGTCTATGTGTGGAAAATTGAAATCTCCCACAATCACTACCTTGTGCTTACTACTAATACCTGCAATCTCCTTACATATTTGCTCTTCCAATTCTTGCTCCCCATTAGGCGGTCTATGATACACCCCTATAAGTGTTGCTACACCCTTCCCATTTCTCAGTTCCACCCAAATAGCCTCCCTAGACGAGCCCTCTAATCTATCCTGAAAAAGCACTGCTGTAATATCTTCCCTGACAAGCAATGCAATGCTCCACCTCTTGCCCCTCCAATTCTATCACACACGAATCAACGAAATCCTGGAACATTTAGTTTCCAATCACAGCCCTCCTGCAACCTTGTTTCACTGATCGCCACAACATCATACTTCCAGGTGTCTATCCAGGCTCTAAGCTCATCCACCTTTCTTACAATGCTCCTAGCATTAAAATATACACATTTAAGAAACTCTGTTTATTATCTTTTTCTTCTTTCTCCCCTACATTGGCATATGGCAACAAATCACTCTTGACTCTAAAATCTAGTTTAGAGAAACAGGCCCTTCGGCCCACCGAGTCCGCGCTGACACATTAGAACTATCCTACACACACGAGGGACAATTTACATTTACAACAAGGCCACTTAAACTATAAACCTGTACGTCAAGAGAGTTTTATTGTCATACTAGTGCAGACCCGTTGTGTCTGTTTCCCCAACGCGCGCGTTTGCGGGGGGGGGGGGGGGGGGGGGGGGGCTGCGGCATCACACTAACACTAACCACCCCCCAACACACACAAGTGGGGGGGGGGGGGAGGGATACGGGGTGTGGAGAGGGGAGGGGGAGAGAGGGAGGAGGAAAACGAGATTTGGGAGGGAAAGGAGAGCTGTGTAGGTGGAGAGAGAGGGGGGACGGGGAGGCGGAGGAGAGTGGGGATTGGGAAGGGGAGGAGATAGGGATTGGGAGGGGAAGGGAGATGTGGGGGGTAAGTGGAGGGAGGGGAGGAGGGAGATGGGGTAGGAGAGGGAGGGGGAAGAGTGTGGAGGGAGGGAGAGAGGGGAGGGTGAGTGGGAGGGGGAGAGGGGGGAGAGAAGTGGAAGAGTGGGGAGGGAGGGGAGAGAGTTAGGGGGAGTGGTGGAAGATGATCAGAGGGGTAGTAGGACGAAGGGGTGGGGATAGAGAGGGGAGGGAAGGGGAAGGGAGGGGGGAGAGAGGGGTGGTGGAGGAAGAGCGGTGGGGTAAGGGGGAGAGGTGGAAGAGTGGGAAGGTAGGAAAGTGGTGGAAGAGGGACAGAAGGGTAGGAGGAATGGTGCGAGGGAAAGAGGGAAAGGGGTGGGGTAGAGAGAGAGGGAAGGGGGTGGGGGAGAGAGGGATGGGGTGGGAGGGAGGAGTAGGGGAGGGGAGGAGAGGGAGAGGGGGTGAGGAGAGGGAGATAGAGAGGAGGGTGGAAAGAGGGGAGGGGTAGAGTAGAGTGGTGTGGGGAGGGGGGAGGGAGGCGTGGGAGGGAGATGGGGTAGGGGAGAGAGGGGGGGAAGAGTGGAGTGAGGGGTAAGAGTGGCAACGGAGAAGTGGGTGTGGAGAGGGATGAGGTTGGGAGGAGGTGGAGAGGAGAGGGAGAGCGGGGAGAATAGAGGGGCGGGGGAGGGGAGGGGGAGAGAGGTGTGTAGGGGGGAGGAGGCAGATGGGGTATGGGAGAGAGGGGGGAAGAGTGTGGAGGGAGGGGGAGAGTGGGGAGGAAGAAGGGGGGGGGGGAGAGAGGGATGGGATGGGAGGAGCAGGACAGGGGTGAGGAGGGAGATGGAGAGGAGGAGGAGGAGAGGAGAGGATAGAGGGATGGGGGAGGGGAGAGAGAGGTGTGGGGGGATGGGGGGGGGAGGGAGTTGGGGTAGGAGAGGGAGGGGGAAGGTTGTGGAGGGAGGGGGAAAGGTGTGGGGGAAGAGGGGGTGGGGGTGGGAGGAGGACGGAAGATGGAGAGGGGGAGGAGAGAGGATTGGTGGACGGGTGGAGAGGGGGAGAGAGAGAGGTGGGGAGGGGGAGAGGGGGATGGGGAGGAAGAGTGGGAGGGGGAGGGGGATAGAAATGGAAGAGTGGGGAAGTAGTAAGGGGAGAGGGATTGGGGAGAAGAGGGACAGAGGGGTAGGAAAAGATGGGTGGAGAGAGGGGAGGGAGGGGGAAGCGAGGGGAGAGAGAGATGGGTGGGGGAGAAAGAAGAGGTGGGGGAGGGAGATGAAGAGTGGTGGGGTAAGGGGGGAGAAGTGGAAGAGTGGGGAGGGAGGGGTACGGGGAGTGGTGGAAGAGGGACAGAAGGGTAAGGCAAGGCAACTTTATTTATATAGCACATTTCATACACGAGGCAGACTCAACGTGTTTCACTTAAAAACATGTCATACAATAAAATGAAATAATAAAATGAAATAAAATAGAAGAATTAAAAGAAAATAAAAGCAAAATTAAAAATGCATTATAAAAAGTGCAAAAGTTAAAAGTGCAATGTAGTTAAGATTTAGCTGACAGCTAAAGTAAACATAAAAGTTTTCAGAAGGTAAACAAAAATGCTGGAGAAACTTAGCGGATGCAGCAGCATCTATGGAGCGAAGGAAATAGGCGACATTTCGGGCTGAAACTCTTCTTCAGACTGATCCCTCATCAGTACTTTCGATCTTCCAGCATCTGCAGTTCCTTCTTGAACATAAAAGTTTTCAGTCTTATTTTAAAAGTGGTCAAAGTTGAGGCAAGTCTTAAATCGTCAGGAAGTTTATTCCAGCTATTTGTTGCATAGTAACTAAATCCTGCTTTCCCATGTTTTGTATTTACTCTGGGAATCACTAACAGATTGGTTTCAGAAGATCTTAGCGGTCTAGAAGGCTTATATAGTGGAAGCATGTCAGTGATATACTTTGGTCCTAAACCATGTAGTGATTTATCAGGTGAGCAGCAGGATTTTGAAATCAATTCTCTGACATACAGGGAGCCAATGTAAGGATTTAAGAATTGGTGTAATGTGTTCAAATTTTTTGGTCTTTGTTAGAACTCTAGCAACAACGTTCTGAACAAGCTGTAGCTGCCTGACAGTTTTTTTCGGAAGACCTGCAAGGAGACCGTTACAATAATCTAGCCTACTAGTAATAAAGGCATGTACAAGTTTTTCTAAGTCTTGAGCTGACATGAGTCCTCTTAGTCTTGCTACGTTTTTGAGGTGATAGTAGGCCGATTTTGTTACTGATTTGATGTGACTGTCGATATGTAAATCTGAATCCATAATAACCCCGAGATTTCTGGCTTTGTTTGAAGTTTTCAGGGACAGAGAGTGAAGGTGTTGGGTTACTTTAAGCCTTTCTTTTTTAGCACCAAAAACAATTATCTCCGTTTTGTCCTTATTTAGTTGGAGGAAATGTTGGCACATCCAGTCTTTGACTTGCTCAATGCACTGGCACAGCAGATCTATGGGGCGATAGTCATTTGGTGATAGCGCTACATAGATTTGAGTGTCATCGGCATAGCAGTGGTGGTCAATATTATTATTTCGCATGATTTGCCCTAGTGGGAGCATGTAGATGTTGAATAAAGAGGGCCCTAAGATCGAACCTTGCGGGACTCCACACGTCACGTTGGTTGGTTCTGATACAAAGTCGCCAATGGAAACAAAATAGTTCCTATCTTGTAGATATGACCTGAACCAACTTAAGACTGTGCCTGAAAGCCCCACCCATTTTTCCAACCTGTCCAAAAGTATTGAGTGATCAACAGTGTCGAATGCAGCACTGAGGTCTAATAGCATTAATATTGAAACTTTGCCAGAGTCTGTGTTAAGACGGATGTTGTTTACAACTTTAATAAGGGCGGTCTCGGTGCTATGAAGAGGTCGAAATGCTGACTGGAAGTTGTCGTAGCAGCCAGTTGAAGCCAGGAAGTGATTAAGTTGCTGGAGGACAACTTTCTCAATGATTTTACTTATGAAAGATAGGTTTGATATAGGTCTATAGTTGTTAATAATAGAGGCATCTAGGCTTCGCAAAAGGGGTTTAATAACTGCAGTTTTCAAGGCTTTTGGGAAATTGCCTGATTGAAGAGAGCTGTTAACTATTTGCAGTATGTCTATTGCTAGGCAGTCAAAAACATTCTTAAAGAAGTTGGTAGATAAAGCATCAAGGCAGCAGGTGGATGGCCTTAGTTGTGTCACCGTTTCCACAAGCGTTTTAGAGTCTATGACATTAAAGCATGTCATCATTGCCACGTTACATTTGCCTAAACAGGGTGGTGATCCAACATTTGTGTTTGAAGCGATGATATTGATGGCACGTCTGATGCCTTAAATTTTTTCTGTATAAAAAAATGCAAACTCATTGCATTTCTGCGTGGAATGGAGTTCAGGTGGTATTTGTGTTGGGGGGTTAGTCAGTCTGTCAACAGTTGCAAATAGGGTTTTTGCCTTATTAGTGTTGTTGTTAATGATATTGGAGAAAAATGTTTCTCTAGCACTTTTAAAGTCTAAATTGTAGGCACGGAGGCTCTCTTTATAGATGTCATGGTGAATATGAAGTTTTGTTTTCCGCCAGATGCGTTCAGCTTTCCAGCATTCTCTTTTCTGGGCCGTTGCAAAAGCAGCTTTTCTCCAGGGTGCCTTTTGCTTACCAGAAATCGTTTTCACTGTAACAGGTGCAATGACATCTATAACTTTCACAATTTTGGAATTAAAGTTATCTACAAGATCATCAGCAGAACATGGGTTTAGAGGTGGTAACAAGGAGATGGCATTTTTATAGAGTACATTAGAATGTTCATTTATATACCGTTTTTTGACAGTATTTGATTTTGTCTGTATGTCGGGAATAAAAGATATATTAAAGAAAACACAGAAGTGGTCAGACAATGAAGGATCAGTCACGAAAATATCAGAAACATTGAGACCCATTGTGATAATCAAGTCCAGGGTGTGCCCCTTACAATGAGTAGTCTCTTTCACACGTTGAGACAGTTCAAATGTGTCTAAAATAGTAAAATATTATTTTTCACCCTTGTCATTCAAATCATCAGTATGAAAATTAAAATCACCAGTTATAACTCGACAGTCAAAGTCAGAGGAGATGCTAGACAATAATTCTGTAAAGTCATTGAAAAAATTAGCATAATATTTAGGAGGCCTGTAAATAATTAATAGGAGAACTCTGGGGGAACATTTCAATATAGCACAAAGGTATTCGAATGATGGAAAATCACCAAGTGACATCTGTTTCCCCTGAAATACATTTTAAAATATAGCAGCAACCCCTCCACCTCTTTTTCCAGATCTACATACATCAAAAAAGTTATAGTTGGGAGGAGCTGTCTCGGTCAGAATGGTTGCACGGTTATTTTGTTCTAGCCATGTTTCAGTTAAAAACATAAAATCCAGTTTAGAGGTGGTAATAAAATCGTTGACTAAAATTGTTATCCAGAACGCAGAATTTATGACCAATCGGAGCAGAAGGCGTCCAATCCAAGTATACGAATCCAGCGAGTCAGATGAGGATTGGACACCTAAACTTCTGACAAAAAATCCACAACGTAATTTAAATCTGTTTGAAATATTAAATGCAGTTTTTTTCAAATATAATTGATTCTAATCAATGTGGCCATTAGCCTATGGAATCTGTTGTAAGGGTGATTTTATTCTTATCTTTTGAGTGGTGGAATATTTGTTAAATTTAATATATTTTTCCAAATGTGTTATTCATTAAGTACAAATTTTTACTAATTTTTACTATTGTGATATTTTGCTTATTTCAAATTCAACGACATTAGATATATCCAGAATTTCCAAATATATTTTTATTGTTGAGAGACAATTGTTCCCACATTTGCTGACAATGTCAAAGTTCATTTCAGAGTAGAGTGTGAAAGGTGATAGCTCACTGAAATATTGCACACAAGGCTGTTACTGCTTTTATTAGTAGTTGAGTCGAGTATCGCAGTTAATAATGCGATGGAAGAAATAATCGAGAAGAAGTAAAATCTATTTATTTGTGACCTTATGAATCACAGTTTCAACACAATTACTCATCATAGGTCACGTCATATACAGGGGGGGGCAAAAGAGATTTGTGAGGAGCCACTGAAGTAACAAAGGAAGGCACAGTGTTGGTTAAAAGCAAAGATTATAGAGCTCTGCTCTTCAGTCTGAAGAAGGGTTTCGGCCCGAAACGTTGCCTATTTCCTTCGCTCCATAGATGCTGATGCACTCGCTGAGTTTCTCCAGCACTTTTGTCCACCTTCGATTTTCCAGCATCTGCGGTTCCTTCTTGAACGCTCTATAATCTTTGGGTCTGGGTGCCCGTCTGTAGCGCCTCCTGGTAGCGAGAGTCCACGGTGCAGCTGTTCTGGTCATCCAACAGTAGCGCCTCCTGGATGCCGGAGACCGCGGTACAAGGATGGAGTTAAAGGGAAAGCGAATACAGGAAAAGTTAATAAAGACACCAAAATTAACGGGGCAGAAAGCTGAGGAAGGGGTTGGAAAGCATCGCCAAGTGAAATCGGAATCAAAGTGAAAGGTGAGAGGAGTAATGATTGCACGAATTATAAATAATAAAGTGGACGAGCTTGAGGCTCAGTTAGAAATTGACAAGTATGATCTGCCTCAGGTAGGTTCTCTGGATGCTTTCAAGAGAGAGCTAGATAGAGTTCCTAAAAATAGCGGAGTCAGAGGATATGGGGAGAAGGCAGGAACGGGGTACTGATTGGGGATGATCAGCCATGATCACATTGAATGGCGGTGCTGGCTCGAAGGGCCGAATGGCCTGCCCCTGCACCTATTGTCTATTGCTGTGGTTGTTATGGGAGATTTCAACATGCAGGTAGACTGGGAAAATCAGGTTGGTACTGGACCCCAAGAAAGGGAGTTTGTGGAGTACCTCTGTGATGGATTCTTAGAGCAGCTTGTATTGGAGCCTACCAGGGAGAAGGCATTCTGGATTTAGTATTATGTAATGAACCGGATTTGATAGGGGAACTCGAGGTACAGGAGCCATTAGGAGGTAGTGACCATAATATGGTCAAGTTTAATTTACAATTGGAGAGGGAGAAGGGTAAATCGGAAGTGTCAATATTACAGTTGAGCAAAAGGGATTATGGAGCCATGAGGGAAGAGCTGGACAAAGTTGACATGGAAAGATACACTAGCAGGGACATCAGTGGAACAACAATGGCAGGTATTTCTGGGAATAATTCAGACGGTTCAGGATCAGTTCATTCCAAGGAGAAATAAATATTCCAAGGGCAGTAAGGGGCGACCGTGGCTGACAAGGGACTTCAGGGACAGTATACAAATAAAAGAGAAGAAGTACAACGTAGCAAAGATGAGCGGGAAGCAAGAGGATTGGGTAAGGTTTAAAGAGCAACAGAAGATAACTAAAAGGGCAATACGAGGAGAAAAGATGGGGTACGAAGGTAAGCTAGCTAAGAATATAAAGAAGGATTGTAAAAGCTTCTTTAGGTATGTGAAGAGGAAAAAATTAGTTAGGACAAATGTGCGTCTCTTGACAGAAACAGGTGAATTTATTATGGGGAACAAGGAAATGGCAGACGAGTCAAACAGGTACTTTGGATCCGTCTTCACTAAGGAAAACACAAACAATCTCCCAGATGTACTAGTGGGCAGATGGAGGAAATAAAGGAAATCCACATTAGGCAGGACATGGTGTTGAGTAGACTGATGGGACTGAGGGCTGATAAATTCCCAGTGCCTGATGGTCTACATCCCAGGGTACTTAAGGAAGTGGCTCTAGAAATCGTGGATGCATTCAAGTCAATTTTATTTCTATAGCACATTTCAAAACAACTCTTGTTGACCAAAGTGCTTTACATTAGTGCAGGTACAAACCTGTTACAAACAGTGGTACATAGATCAACAATACATATATAAATACATACAGCGCTCCCTCAACGACCTCAAGAAAGCCTTGAGAGCAGAAATAGGTTTCAAGTCTAGAATTAAAGGAGTCGATGGAGGGGACAGTTCTGATGGGAAGAGGGATGCTGTTCCATAGACTAGGTGCTGCAACCACAAAAGTGCGGTCTACCCGGTGGGCGGCGCGGCTCTGGCCAGCAGCGGCCTCTGCAGTCTGTCCGCGTTTTATTTTTTTCTGTCTGTGTTTTAATGTAGTTTTTGTTACTTTTTGTTGGGGTGTGTGTGTGTGGGGGGTGGGGGGTGGGGTGGGACGGGGGGGGGAAACTTTTTTAAATCTCTCCCTGCACTGGAGACCCGACCTTTTCTCGTCGGGTTTCCGTTGTCGTTGGGGCCGCAACGAGGAACGGCCTCCAACAGGAAGAAGCCGGGGACTCTGGTGCTACAACTCACCGTCGCCGTCGCGGGGCTGGCCGAGTCCGGAGCGGGTGGAGCGGTGGAGGAGCGCTGCTGCTGCTGCTGCTGCTGCTGCTGCGGCCCGACCAGAGAGTCGGAGGCTCCAACGACAGGTCTGTGGACGGCGGCACCGGGAGCCCGCGGCTCCCTGGAGGGAGACCGCTTTTCAGGGCTCTCGTTGCCATCGCCAGCCGGGGGCTTTGACTTTGACTCTGACATCGGGGGGGGGGGGGGGGAGAGTGCAGTGGAGAAATAAGTTTATTTGGCCATCCATCACAGCAATGTGATGGATGTTTATGTAAATGATGTTGTGTCTTGGGTCTATGTGTTTGTATGTATGGCTGCAGAAACGGCATTTCGTTTGGACCTCAAGGGGTCCAAATGACAATAAATGTATCTTATCTTAATTATCTTATTACCCCTGAGCTTATGCCTAGACCGCGGGATAGTCAGTAACCCCAAGTCGGCCGATCTGAGGGACCTGGAGGTTGTGTGGTGGGTGAGCAGATTTTTGATGTAGGTGGGGCCGAGCCCGGTAAGTGCTTTGTAAACAAAAAGAAAGAGCTTGAAATTGATTCGGTACCGCACAGGGAGCCAGTGGAGAGAGGCCAGGATCAGGGTGATGTGGTCCCTTTTTCGGGTGCCCATCAGGAGTCTCGCTGCGGCGTTTTGGACCAGTTGCAGGCGGGACAGGGAAGATTGACTGATGCCAGTGTAAAGGGAGTTGCAGTAATAGAGGTGGGAGGAGATAAATGAGTGGATGATCTTTTCGAGGTCGTTATATTGGAGGAAAGGTTTTATTTCTGCTATCGTTCGAAGCTGGAAGAAGCTAGCTTTTACCACGGCATTGACTTGTTTTTCAAATTTCAACGAGGAGTCAAATATGACGCCAAGGTTTTTGACGTGAGGTTTGAGAAGTGGGGTAAGGCTTCCAAGGCTGCCTGCTATCATTTTGATTGAGTCCGAGGGGCTGAGTAGGATGACCTCAGACTTACTCTCGTTTAGTTGGAGGAAGTTCTGGGCCATCCAACACTTTATATCCTCGAGGCACTGGGTAAGTTTAAGCAGATTTGGTTGGATGTTGGGCTTCAGGGGGAGATAGATAAGGAGACGGGACGATGCAGAGCGATATCACTCCGTGATGGGAGCTAGCGGTCCTCCAGGGGGTGAGCGAGCGGATGACAGATGGTCCTCCAGAGGGGTGAGCGGGCGGCCCCGGTGGAAAGTGCAGCCGGGGTAGAGAGAGAGAGAGAAATCCTTCCCCAACATATTATTTATCACTTTCCATCTCCATCTCTCTCCCACGTTCGAATCCAAATGGTTTCTGAAACCGATTCCTCGCACCTCCCACCCTTTACGCAGCCAATCAGACGCTGTCTCCACGGGGACTCGCGTCCAATCACATCATGCGGTCACTCGGCGTCCAATCACATCATGCGGTCACTCGGCGTCTAATCAGCCGACCAACTCCCCTTAAAATCCCTCTTTCTCCCTCTATCTCTTGATCTCTCTATCACTCTCTCCCTCTATCTCTATCTCTCTCTCTACCTCTCCCTCTATCTCTTGATCTATCTATCTCTCTATCTATCTCTCATTCTCCCTCTATCTCTTGATCTCTCTATCGTTCTCTCTCCCTCTCTTGATCTCTTTATCTCTCTATCTCTCTATCTCTACCTCTCCCTCTATCTCTTTATCTCTCTCTCTCTCCCTCTATCTCCCTCTCTCTCTCCCTCTATCTCTTCTATCTCTCTATCTCTCTCTCTCTATCTCTCCCTCTATCTCTTGATCTCTTTATCTCTCTATCTCTCTCTCTCCCTCTATCTCTCTGTCTTTCTCTATCTCTATCAGGGTACTGACTGTGGATGATCAGCCATGATCATATTGAATGGCGGTGCAGGCTTGAAGGGTCGAATGACCTGCTCCTGCACCTATAGGTAGATTTCATGACAATCAGGTCACGACCCATGACCCGTACTGTTGCTACGATACTCCATCTGGAGTACACGCGATGAACTGCAGGTAGGCACTGACCATTGTTTCCAGCGTAGCGGGCCCGTTAAAACCCCACCGCTGAAATTGTCCATTTTTGTGCTGTAAATAATTATGGAAATGGGGATAAGCATGTGAGACATTTAGCCAACTTCACAATTCCAAAAGTGAGGAGAAATGACGGTAGATAGAATTGAGAGCTGAAAGGACAACAACAGCCAGAGTGCTTGGCGAACATTGGCCGTTTACTCACTGCATTTCATCAAGTAAGGCATTATTTGTGTTTTTCTTGATTCCTTTGGCATCTAAAAAGTTTCAGAAGTGGCTGTAATTCTTTTTCATCGCCCATGGCTCTCGTGGGTTTTTACATTAAAAATGAAAACGCATCTGAAGAAAAATTTACAGCCAGATTGATCCCTTCTGAGACTTTTTAGATACCAAAGAAATCAAGAAAAAACACAAATAATGCCTTACTTGATGAAATGCAGTGAGCAAACACGATAATTCCCAATATTTTCAATGTTTACCAAACACTTTTGCTGCTGTTATCCCTTCAGTTCTCGCTTCTTTATACCTTCATTTCGCTTCACTTTTGGAATTCTAACGTTGGGTACATCTCTCTCACACTTATCCCGACTCCCACAATTTTTTTTCAGCGCATAAATTCAACATTTTGGCGGTTTTTAACAAGTGGGAAAGTACGCGTTTCTAGCATTATACCGGAAGTGACGGATGTCTTCCAGTTGGATTTAGCGGCTCCGTGCGTCGAGCCCTATGACCCAGTGACCTTCCGTGAAACCCCCCTATTGTCTATGTTACCTTCTCCCAACTAGCTGATCTATTCCACATTTTCCTTGAACTCCAATGCTGTTTTCACTCCTTACACTTCCTTATCTCTGTACCTCCCATCACTGAAGAAGGGTATCAACCTAAAACGTCAAATTCCTTCTCTCCACAGACGCTGCCCGACCCACATGCCTCCTCACCCCCTCCTATCTCCTCACAACCCCCGACCCTTCTCCCCCTCCCCTCACTTCCACCATCCTCATCCCCGTCCCCATTTCCCCCTTTGACTCCTCACCACCTCTCCCCTCCTCCTCCCCCCCCTCATATCACACCTCTCACTATCCCATCACCTTCGCTCACTTCCCAATCCCCCCCCCCCCCATTCCACCTCCCCCCCCCCCCCCCCCCCCCAAGCACTAGTAGCGTTCACACACGTTGGTAATGTCCTGTTTACCAGCTTGTTGACCCTCTGTGTTCCCCTCCTGCAGGGTTTAGGAGCTGTTGCTGTGGACGGAGAGACAGGGACATGAGCGGCCATTGAGGGCGGCCAGGGTGCCGGTGAGCCCTCCCTCTTCCCCCTCCCCCCCCCATCTGCTCGGTGTGCGGGCTGAGTTTCAAGGGGCTGAGCTTCAGTGGAGGACCACATGGCGGAGCACAAAAAGGAGAAGCGTTATGAGTATGAGGTGTGTGGTAAGGCCTGGCAGAGTCCGAGCCAGCTGAAAGCCCACCAGCGGGTGCACACGGGAGTACACCCCTTCGACTGCCAGAGTGCGGCAAGGGCTTGAAGAGGGCAGGGTACCTGAAGATCTATCGGCGGGTGCACAGCTGTGAGCAGCCCTTCATCTGCTCCGACTCCGACTACGAATTACGATATGTAAAACAATGTCGGCTCACACAAAATGTGAATTCTAGTCTTAAGAAAATATGTGCAACCATTTTCTGAGATTTCAGGAAATTCCCGGGTCCCCTCCTTTGGCTCCCAGGCCCCCTTTGGACCCCTGGCCCAGGTATGAAGTACCTCCTGCACCCCCCTCTCATAAGCACCGGGTTTGAGATAGAGAGAGGAGGGAGAGGGGAAGAGAGAGAGAGGAGGGGGCAGAGGGAGAGGGGAAGAGAGAGAGGCAGGGAGAGAGCGAGGAGGGGACAGAGCTTGAAGGGAGAGGGGAAGAGAGACAGGAAGGGAGTGAGGGGGGTGGAGGAAGGGGTGGGAGGGGGAGTGAGGGGGGAAGGAGGAGTGTGCGGACAGGTGGAGGAGAAGGATGAGAGGGATTGAGGGAACAGGTTTGGGGATGGAGAGGGAAGGAGTGAAGGAGGTGAGGAGGTTTGAGAGAGAGAGAGAGAGAGGGTAGGGGACAGCTGGGAGGGAGAGGAAGAGAGAGAGGGAGGGTGGAGATAGATGGGGGGTGGGGAGGGAAAGGGAGGGGAGGAGGGAGAGAGAGAGGGGAGGAATGAGGGGGAGGGGGGAAGTGAGAGGGAGGGATGGGGGAGAGTGAAGGAAACGGGATGATACAGAGCGATATCGCTCTGTAATGGGAGCCAGCGGTCCTCCAGGCGGGCGAGCGGATCACTGATGGTCCTCCAGGCCAGGCGGGATGGGCCGAGTGCCGATGGTCCTCCGGGTAGGGTGAGCAGAGACTGGGTGTGAACGAGAGAACGCGAGGGTGGGGAGACTGCGAGCGAATGAGTGACGTGGAACAGCACCGCCATTCACTATGATCATGGCTGAACATCCTCAATCAGTATCCCGTTCCTGCTTTGTCCCCATATCCCTTAATACCATTGGCCCTAAGAGCTATATCTAACTCTCTCTTGAAAACATCCAGAGACTTTGCCTCCACTGCCTTCTGTGGCAGAGAATTCCACAGATTCACAACACTCTGTGAAAACGTTTTTCCTCACCTCAGTCCTAAATGGCCGACCCCTTTTTGTTAAACTGTACCCTGGTTCCGGACACCCCCAACATTTGGAACATTATTCATGTATCTAGCCTGTTCGATCCCTTAACAATGCTATATATATCTGTAAGATCCCCTCTCATCCATCTAAATTCCAGTGACTATAAGTCCATTTGATCCATTCTTTCATCAAGATGATTTCAGTTTAGGAGCAAAGAGGTCCTACTGTAGTTGCGCAGGGACCTAGTGAGACCACACCTGGAGTATTGTGTGCTGTTTTGGTCTCCTAATTTGAGGAAGGACATTCTCGCTATTGAGAGATTGCAGCGTTAGTTCGCCAGCTTAATTCCCAGGATGGCGGGACTGACATATGATAAAATAATGGATCAACTGGGCTTATATTCACTGAATTTAGGATGAGAGGGGATCTTATAGATACATATAAAGTTCTTGCTGGATTGGACAGTCTAGATGCAGGAAAAATGTCCAGAACCAGAGGCCACAGTTTAAGAATAAGTGGTCAGCCATTTAGGACTGAGATGAGGAAAACCTTTTTCACCCAAACAGTTGTAAATCTGTGGAATTTTCTGCCACAGAAGGCAGGGGAAGACCAATTCACCAGATGTTATCTAGAGAGTGTTAGATAAAGCTCTTTGGACTAACAGAATCAAGTGAGATGGGTGAAAAAGCAGGAACAGAGTACTGATTTTGAATGATCAGCCATGTTGATATTGGCGGCGCTGGTTCAAAGGGCCGAATGGCCTACTACTGCGCCTATTTTCTATGTTTGTATGTTCCTATTTTGATATTCTCTCAGCATATGACAGTCCCGCCATCCCTGGAATTAACCTTGTAAACCTACGCTGCACTTCCTCAATAGCAAGAATGTCCTTCCTCGAATTAGGGCACCAAAACTGTACACAATACTCCAGATGTGGTCTCACTAGGAGTCTCTACAACTGCAGAAGAACCTCTCTGCTCCTATATTCGATTCCTCTTGTGATAAAGGCCAACTTTCTTCACTGCCTGCTGAACCTGCATGCTTACTTTCATAGTCTGATGTACAAGGACCCCCAGAGCCCGTTGTACTTCATCTTTTCCCAACGATCCCATTTAGATAAAGTCACGCTGTAGAATATCTTTCCTCTTCTTCCCAATGTTATTCTGCCGACATGCGGTACCACTTCCGGCTGCTCACCTTCACCCTTGAGGATGCTCTACAATAGGTCCATGACGTCCTGGATCCTGGCACCAGGGAGGCAACACATCATCCTTGACTCCCACCTTTTGCCGCAAAAACCCCTGTCTGCCCCCCCTCATGATGTAGTCCCCGACTATCACGGCTCTGACTGACGTCTGTCTCTTCGGCTTTGCTTCAGCGCCACGTTTTGACCAAGGATCAAAGAGCGAATCGGCTCTGTCATCTTTAGGCAGCATCTTTCACACACAGGGCGGAGCTGAGAACCTCCCAATCAAATGGAGATGATCAGATTCACAGCTTGGGATTCGTTGAATTAAAACAAAAATCACCCTCCCCATTGGTCCGAATAGAATAGTAAAGGCAAAAGTTGTGAGATCTACACGGAAATCCAAGCAGAAAATCATTGCGACGGTGAGGTAAGGTTTGCTGCCAATGGCTCCTCCATTTGGCCCCCTCTCCTTCTTGCCGCTTTATCATCTGGCCTGGACCACTGGTCCGCTCGCCCTGTGAGGATGGGTGCAACCGGGACTGCGGCAATCCACCTTCACCTCGGGCCCGAGTCAATTCTAGTTAACCCTTCCTGCTGCTGGCAATGCAGGAAGTGATCCGGATTTTAACATCACCTACAGGAATTATGTCTGCGGCACCCAATGCAACTTTTGTCGCAGTCGTTTTGCCCGCTGTTGGTCCGGGTGTTGGTCGTTCCCACACACATTATTGAGCAGTCACTGGGTACCGTGCCACTTGGCTCACTGGAACCCATTCTAATTCACTTCCACTGTAATCCCAACTGAGCGGGTTTTTGATCCGGTTCCAACAGTTCCTGGACGATGAGTGGAGAGTGAACTCTTCAGCTCATTGCCGGATGAACACGCTACACTGGGCGATTGTCCGTCTCCATTCCGCTCCCGAGAAGCAGCCCGAGATCACCCGAGCGAAACTAAAACAGCCCACAAAGACAAACGTGTTCTCCGATTCACCAGAACAGTTGTTGGATGCGGCTTTAGCTGGTATCAGACGTGAACAGGGTAAGAGAAGGGAAGCGCCATAGACTCACGGTGAAGAGAACATCAAAAATATTCCTGTTCGCTTAAATTGTATCCATATTGAAATAATCCCTCACGGGGGTGGAGACATGTGAACTGAGCTCTGGAGAGGAGAGTTCTGTCACCAGTCTTTATTTAATAACTAATAAATAACCATAGTGAGTGACAGCCTGCAGGAGGGCGGCAGAGACTTTTCCAGGAATGCCGCAGACACAATTCCTCTAGGTTATATTCAAATCATATCCATGTTACTGTATCGCTATCAGCAGAAAGAGTTAACAGGAAATAAAAACAACTTTATTCACAGTAGTAGATTGTCAAACCGGTTGGTCTTGGTTTCAGCAGCGAGACCGCTCCCTGATGTGAGGAATGTGCGGGTTAGAATCCACTTTGTTCTGGACAGCTAAGATCTTTGGTGGTAGACAAAAATGCTGGAGAAACTCAGCGGGTGCAGCAGCATCTATGGAGCGAAGGAAATAGGTGACGTTTCGGGCCAAAACCCTTGTTCAGACTGATAGGGGGTGGGAGAAAGGAAAAAAGGGAGGAGGAGGAGCCCGAGGGCGGGGGGATGGGAGGAGACAGCTCGAGGGTTAAGGAAGGTTAAGGATCCAAAGTAGATGCAGAACTCACTTCATTTTTCCACTTCTGAAGACATCCGATAATTACATTATTTTGCCACTTCCTCACAGTAACTTCCCGATCCAGACTAAAACCAGGATCTGTCTAACATCACGTAAAGCAGACAGACAATGAAGAGTTTAGAAAGCTCCGTGAGTAATTGGTAGAAGAATTAAACAACCACTTTCGTCGGCATTCAGGCAAAAGGATGCAATCATCTTCCAGTTCTCTGAGGAGATAGAATAGAAAAGCGGGAATTAGTTAATGCGTTGAATCTGGACTTTCAGATGGTTTATCGGACATTGTTTGAGATCAGATAGTCGATGACCTTGGGAGGACGGTTTGATTGGATCAGAGGGGGTGCTGTCCTGTGTATGGCTGTCTGTCTTTTCATCGTTTTATTTTTATTTTTTATTAGTTAAAGTGTTTTGTTTGGAGGTCTAGACTTTGTTTATGTGGGGGGTGGGGGGAAACTACCTTTCAGGGTCCCTACCCGGTCAGAGAGGCAGCTTTTCTCCGGGCTGCACCGTCGACCCGTCCTCGCGGCCTACCAGCGGGGCCTGGAGTGGCGTTTCCTGTCGGGGACCGCCCAGAACCTCTGCTTCGGCAGCGGCACAGTGCTGGAGCGCTACCGCGGAGCGGGCGATGCCTTACCTGGGCCGCCGCGCTGGAGCTCCAGCGAGCTGAAGACCGCAGGTGGACATCGCGGAGCTGTGGGACTGTGGAGCGACCAGCTGTGGGCGGCGGCGCTGACTTTAACATCGGGAGCCTGGGATCTCTAGATGAGATCGCCAGTTGTGGAGCTCCAACCGGTGCGGCCTTGTTGGCTTCGGAAGCCACGGCCTCCAGTACGGAAGTGGCCGTTCCAGGGTTCCCAAGCCACTGAGAGGATTCTCCCGACGCCGGAGCAACATCACCCGGCGAGAACGGCCTAGAACATCGGGCCTCCGTAGAGGCAACTGTGGAGGCCTCAATAGGCCCGACTATGGGTGAACTGGGGTTGGGGACTGGACACTGTGCCTTCCCTCATAATGGGAACCATTGTGGGGGGATGTTCTTTATGTTCTAAAACTCTTATTAATGTTATGTCTGTTCTTTCTTTATGTGCTGCAAAATGGCAATAAGCATTTCACTACACCTAGTGTGTATGTGACTAATAAAATACATTTGATACTTTGATATTGCGTCTGTTGGTTCACGAGGTAGCGGTTTCCTTCGCATTCAACTGTTGCTTGACAGATATCTTAATATTGTTCATTCCAGAACCACAGAAGTTTGAAACGCTTGTCATCATCATGGCTGAAGGTGGCGATTGTGGAAGGGATGCACTGACACATACATCAAGTAAACAGAAAGGTTTGTAGAGCATTCTGTGAAATATAAATGTTGTCGTGACAATGGGCGTGGAATTGGTGCAAATACTGAGGTTAACAAAAGAAGTGGAAATAGGGAAGGGGCTGAGCAGAGACAATTTACATCTTCAAGGACCGCACAGTCAGATGTGGACGGATGCAGGAACTGTGTGATAAAACGCTGCATATTGGTTTGTGTCATGACAAAAGTTGTCAGAATATCAATGTTCAGAATCAAGGGTTTTACTGCGCAGAAATGGGTATTGGACCCACAGTGGGTCTGCCAGCAGCCAGTCTCACTCTCACCAATATCTGCAGATGCACCCTAGTAAGCATTTTATCAAGGTGCATCACAGCATGGTTTTGTAATAAGGAACTGCAGATTCTGGTTTAAACTGAAGATAGACAAAGTGCTGGAGTAACTCAGCGGGACAGGCAGCATCTCGGAAGAGAAGGAATGGGTGATGTTTCGGATCGAGAAGAATGGTCTCGACCCAAAGCGTCACCCATCCCATCCCACCAAAGATACTGCCTGTCCCGCTGAGTTACTCCAACACTTTGTGTCCCTCTATGGTTTTGTAAGAGCTCCATTCAAGTCCTCAATAAGTTGCAGCAAATTGTGAATGCAACTAGAAGATCAGATAAACCAACATCAATACTATTGACTCAATCTACACTTCCCGCTGCCTTGGCAATGCTACCTGCGCAATCAATGATGAGTCTCACACCGATCATCCTCTCTTCTCCCATCTCCCACCAGACAAGGGTTTTAGGTGTGGAAACGCGTACCTCCAGATTCAGGGACAGTTTCTTCCAAGCTATTATCATGCAACTGAACCATCCTCTCACTAGATATCTAGTGGTTCCATCCGCTCAATTGAGGACCATCGGACTATCTTTAATCACACTTTACTGGAATTTAGCATACACTGAATCCCATTCCCATTTTCTTGTTCAGAACCTAGTGGCTGACGATTGCAATGTATAGCATTTTCTCTGGTCAGTATGCGGCAAAAAAAAAGCTTTACACTGTCGCTTGGTACACGTGACAACAATAAATTAAACTAAATTAATTCCATTTCCCAGCAGTCCTAGGTTTGTTGCATACTATCCATACAATTCAAAAGTATTTGTTGCCATCAGCTGACAATTTAAATCTTGATTTCCAAGCAATATCCTGAATAATTGCCTCTGCATCTTCTCCAGTGCAAAGGCATTTTTCCTCCAACTTAAGGCTTATTCAACTCCCTATGAATTTGTATCCAGGCTGCCCAGCATTTGCATTCTATGCTCTAGCTAATGACAAGAATGCTAAATGTTGTCTTTGTGTGTGCTGCTGACTTTAGGGATCTATGGATTTGTACGGGTGTTTCTTAGTGGTCGCCAGGCCATTGTCATTCATGGTGAATATCCTGGTGTATTTATCCCTTCAGCATGTGTTCACTTGCCCTTATCAGGGTTACATTTGAAATGTGATTTTTCCGCCTAACATGTTGACTATTCCTCCACAAAAAACTGGTCACAATCCAGTTCCGGGGGTATAAATTGCACAGTCAAGTGATCCCAATTTTGGCAGGTATCTGAAAGGCCAAAATCGGGACTACTTGAAACAAAATTATCAGATTATATCAAAGTAATAAGCTTCCAAATTTGATATTGGATATCTGGAGATAACATAACACGTTTCAAGGGCAGCTTCTTCCTCGCTCTTATCGAATTCGTGAATGAACCCCTCAGAAGCAAGAAATATGTTCCTGTTCTCCCAATTTACCTTTTTACCTATTTACGTCTTCCCTGTAGCGGCAGATTTTCATATCTTTCGAGAAATTAATTCCCTAGTCACCAAATGGATAAGCATGGTCTTCGAAACACATGCGAGCTCATCACACGGGGATATTCAGAGCTGCTTCTCGGATAAGTCTTCAACAACCCAGTCCTTTGATTAATAAATGCTTTATTGTTGATAGAAAACAGTAAGATACATCCAAACTTCTTCCGACGTTAAGGCAATCTTCATCGAACTCCTGATTATTACTTGAAACATTAGAAAACTCGTCGTGTCTCCGTAACACGGGCATGATCTCCTTTAAAACTCGCATGATCGAAGCACCTTCTCCCTGCTCACTCCAAATACACTAAAAACTAAACTTCTGCATAAGCATCTGAGCTCCAAAGACACCCAAAAAACACTTCATAAATCCCACCCACAATATAACAGGCAGCATAAAAAATTTAAAGACACATGCCATCCACAATTACATGCAAAACCGGCCAATGGCCACAAAATACCAGCCCCAAATTGTTCCGAATACATAATGAGGCAATTACTATTAAGCATTAAAAAGTGGCCATAAAGGCTTAATATGTTATGACTATATGACTTAGCAAAAAGTCAGGGAATTAAACCCCGGTGGCTCCTCGTCGGGAATTTGTACCCCGGTCTACCACTTGACAGGTGGGGATACTAATCATTAAACGAACAAGGATAAAATAGCATGCATTATATATCCACAATCAGAATTCTTCATCGACTGTCCATCTTCACTTTCGCCTCTTCTAGAAGCACGCATAACTTCTTGCTATTACAACAGTGGTTTTGTTCAGTCATCTTTTGTGTGCAACAAACCCTTAAAATCAGGCTGATAACCAGTATCTCGTTGCTAAACCATATAGTCCAATAACAATTTACAGCATGAAACGTTTTCCTCCATGTAGTCCGTGCCGACTCATAATGTGTTGTAGTCCCAGTAATGTGAAGTGTGAAAATCCTTCAAAACATTAACAGGATCTTCACTAATAAAGTTCACTGTTAGGTTTGATTTAATGTCTAGATCATTAGCAGAGATTTCAAATCCCAGCTCAAGCCTTGATCATTCTCTGTCTGGCTTACCGCTTCTCTTATCGCTTAAGAAACGGTTCTCTGGAAACCTCATTCGCAGAATTTTCTTAAGTGTTAACATATTTCAATTGTACAACATTAGTAACTCCCAATGCTCTTTCCATTGGCAGATAGTCTTTGTCCATATCCAACTCTCTGGTTTCTTTGGCTCTGTCATCTAGTGGAATGCTTTCACATGCTTTCTAGAATGCTTTCTTCTTGCTGTCACGTCATCTCTTGCTGTCACGTCATCTCTTGCTGTCACATCATCTCTTGCTGTTGCGTCATCTCTTCTTGCTGTTGCGTCATCTCTTGCTGTCACGTCATCTCTTGCTGTCACGTCATCTTTTGCTGTCACGTCATCTCTTGCTGTCCCGTCATCTCTTGCTGTCCCGTCATCTCTTGCTGTCACGTCATCTCTCGCTGTCATGTCATCTCTTGCTGTCACGTCATCTCTTGCTGTTGCGTCATCTCTTGCTGTCGTGTCATCTCTTGCTGTCACGTCATCTCTCGCTGTCGTGTCATCTCTTGCTGTCCCGTCATCTCTTGCTGTCCCGTCATCTCTTGCTGTTGCGTCATCTCTTGCTGTCACGTCATCTCTCGCTGTCGTGTCATCTCTTGCTGTCACGTCATCTCTTGCTGTTGCGTCATCTCTTGCTGTCGTGTCATCTCTTGCTGTCACGTCATCTCTCGCTGTCGTGTCATCTCTTGCTGTCCCGTCATCTCTTGCTGTCACGTCATCTCTTGCTGTCGTGTCATCTCTTGCTGTCGTGTCATCTCTTGCTGTTGCGTCATCTCTTGCTGTCGTGTCATCTCTTGCTGTCACGTCATCTCTCGCTGTCGTGTCATCTCTTGCTGTCTCGTCATCTCTTGCTGTCACGTCATCTCTCGCTGTCGTGTCATCTCTTGCTGTCACGTCATCTCTTGCTGTCCCGTCATCTCTTGCTGTTGCGTCATCTCTTGCTGTCACGTCATCTCTCGCTGTCGTGTCATCTCTTGCTGTCCCGTCATCTCTTGCTGTCACGTCATCTCTCGCTGTCGTGTCATCTCTTGCTGTCCCGTCATCTCTTGCTGTCACGTCATCTCTTGCTGTCGTGTCATCTCTTGCTGTCACGTCATCTCTTGCTGTCACGTCATCTCTTGCTGTTGCGTCATCTCTTGCTGTCGTGTCATCTCTTGCTGTCACGTCATCTCTTGCTGTCGTGTCATCGTCATCTCTTGCTGTCACGTCATCACTCTTGCTGTCGCGTCATCTCTTGCTGTCGTGTCATCTCTTGCTGTCACGTCATCTCTTGCTGTCACGTCATCTCTTGCTGTCACGTCATCTCTTGCTGTCACGTCATCTCTTGCTGTCACGTCATCTCTTGCTGTCACGTCATCTCTTGCTGTCACGTCATCTCTTGCTGTCACGTCATCTCTTGCTGTCACGTCATCTCTTGCTGTCACGTCATCTCTTGCTGTCACGTCATCTCTTGCTGTCACGTCATCTCTTGCTGTCACGTCATCTCTTGCTGTCACGTCATCTCTTGCTGTCACGTCATCTCTTGCTGTCATCATCTCTTGCTGTCGCGTCATCTCTTGCTGTCGTCATCTCTTGCTGTCATCATCTCTTGCTGTCACGTCATCTCTTGCTGTCGTGTCATCTCTTGCTGTTGCGTCATCTCTTGCTGTCACGTCATCTCTTGCTGTTACACTTCTTGCTGTAGCGTCATCTCTTGCTGTCACGTCATCTCTTGCTGTTGCGTCATCACTTCTTGCTGTCACGTCATCTCTTGCTGTCACGTCATCACTTCTTGCTGTCACGTCATCTCTTGCTGTCGTGTCATCTCTTGCTGTCACGTCATCTCTGGCTGTCACGTCATCTCTTGCTGTCACGTCATCTCTTGCTGTTGCGTCATCACTTCTTGCTGTCACGTCATCTCTTGCTGTCATGTCATCTCTTGCTGTCACGTCATCTCTTGCTGTTGCGTCATCTCTTGCTGTCACGTCATCTCTTGCTGTCATGTCATCTCTTGCTGTCACGTCATCTCTTGCTGTTGCGTTCATCACTTGCTGTCACGTCATCTCTTGCTGTCGTGTCATCTCTTGCTGTCACGTCATCTCTTGCTGTTGCGTCATCACTTCTTGCTGTCACGTCATCTCTTGCTGTCACGTCATCACTTCTTGCTGTCACGTCATCTCTTGCTGTCACGTCATCTCTTGCTGTCACGTCATCTCTTGCTGTCACGTCATTTCTTGCTGTTGCATCATCTCTTCTTGCTGTTGTGTCATCTCTTGCTATAACCATATAACCATTTAACCATATAACAATTTACAGCACGGAAACAGGCCATCTCGACCCTTCTAGTCCGTGCCGAACACATAATCTCCCCTAGTCCCATATACCTGCGCTCAGACCATAACCCTCCATTCCATTCCCATCCATATAACTATCCAATTTATTTTTAAATGATAAAAACGAACCTGCCTCCACCACCTTCACTGGAAGCTCATTCCACACAGCTACCACTCTCTGAGTAAAGAAGTTCCCCCTCATGTTACGCCTAAACTTCAGTCCCTTAATTCTCAAGTCATGTCCCCTTGTTTGAATCTTCCCTACTCTCAGTGGGAAAAGCTTTTCCACGTCAACTCTGTCTATCCCTCTCATCATTTTAAAAACCTCTATCAACCACGCGTCATCTCTTGCTGTCGTGTCATCTCTTGCTGTTGCATCATCACTTCTTGCTGTCACGTCATCTCTTGCTGTCACGTCATCTCTTGCTGTCACGCCATCTCTTCTTGCTGTCGTGTCATCTCTTCTTGTTGTCATGTCATCTCTTGCTGTCACGTCATCACTTGCTGTCACGTCATCTCTTCTTGCTGTCGTGTCATCTCTTGCTGTCGTGTCATCACTTCTTGCTGTCACGTCATCTCTTGCTGTCACGTCATCTCTTGCTGTCGTGTCATCTCTTGCTGTCGTGTCATCTCTTGCTGTTGCGTCATCACTTCTTGCTGTCACGTCATCTCTTGCTGTCACGTCATCTCTTGCTGTCACGTCATCTCTTGCTGTCGTGTCATCTCTTCTTTCTGTCGCGTCATCTCTTCTTGCTTCGCTGTCGTGTCATCTCTTGCTGTCGCGTCATCTGTCGCCTCATCATCTCTTCTTGCTGTCGTGTCATCTCTTGCTGTCACGTCATCTCTTGCTGTCACGTCATCTCTTGCTGTCACGTCATCACTTCTTGCTGTCACGTCATCTCTTGCTGTCACGTCATCTCTTGCTGTCACGTCATCTCTTGCTGTCACGTCATCTCTTGCTGTCACGTCATCTCTTGCTGTCACGTCATCTCTTCTTGCTGTCACGTCATCTCTTGCTGTCACGTCATCTCTTGCTGTCGCGTCATCTCTTGCTGTCGCGTCATCTCTTCTTGCTGTCACGTCATCTCTTCTTGCTGTCACGTCATCCCTTCTTGCTGTCACGTCATCTCTTCTTGCTGTCGCGTCATCTCTTCTTGCTGTCACGTCATCTCTTCTTGCTGTCACGTCATCACTTCTTGCTGTCGCGTCATCTCTTCTTGCTGTCGTGTCATCTCTTCTTTGTCGCCTCATCTCTTCTTGCTGTCGTGTCATCTCTTGCTGTCACGTCATCACTTCTTGCTGTCGCGTCATCTCTTCTTGCTGTCGTGTCATCTCTTGCTGTCACGTCATCTCTTGCTGTCGTGTCATCTCTTGCTGTCGTGTCATCTCTTGCTGTCATCTCTTGCTGTCACGTCATCTCTTGCTGTCACGTCATCTCTTGCTGTCACGTCATCTCTTGCTGTCGCGTCATCTCTTGCTGTCACGTCATCTCTTGCTGTCACGTCATCTCTTGCTGTCACGTCATCTCTTGCTGTCACGTCATCTCTTGCTGTCACGTCATCTCTTGCTGTCACGTCATCTCTTGCTGTCGCGTCATCTCTTGCTGTCACGTCATCTCTTGCTGTCACGTCATCTCTTGCTGTCACGTCATCTCTTGCTGTCACGTCATCTCTTGCTGTCATGTCATCACTTCTTGCTGTCACGTCATCTCTTGCTGTCACGGCATCTCTTGCTGTTGCGTCATCTCTTCGTGTTCTTCCTCGATCTCATGTTTCTTTCTCAAGGCATCCGCTTCGATTGAGAGGGCAGCTAGCTCAGCTTTAACTCTTCAGCTTTAAATCGAGCAGAAGCCCTAGATACCGAACTGGCTAAAGAACCAGATTTATATCAGTAATGAAGGCTTGGCCTTTGCATTCGCAGTTGGGCTCTGGGAGTCTTCAACTGAGGCTCCATCGCGTGAAGATTCTTCTGTACTTTAGGAATCGGACTCGCTGTCCAAGCTGGTACTGGCCTTCTTGGCCGCAGGCCTCTGAGTGGCAGCAGCCACCTTGGCCAGTGTGGGGTCAGCTCTCCTCTGTGCAATTGTTGTGGCAAGTTTTAGGGTTGCCTCTTCATTACTACAGTCTGAGTTGTCATCTGACAAGTCACTGATTGCCATTTTACTCACTCCTGCGGCTAGTTTCATCTATGTCACGCCTGCTTTTTCATTCTGAACTTTGGGAGTTGGTTGTGCTTTGAGTTTCGCAGAGACTCACCATCTGAACTGTGAGACACCACACTGCTTGAATTTTCATCTTCGATTCTGGCACCTTGTTGCTTCGCACTTCCAGCTACTAAGTTGTGGATAATTTCAGATAACCACTTACCAGCCTTTACCGTGAAACCATTGAATATCTTCCTCTTGTCTTCATCCCACTGAATATGTCGTCTGCATTGTCCCCAAGACAGTACTGAACACAGCAGTACATCTTGTTTCTTGCAAACCTCCTGGTAGAGGTTCCATAGTTGTCTCATATTAGATTTCACCTTGATCACGTTCTGTTCTGATTGCATTAGTTTCTTTTGTTTCTCAATTAATCAGGTAACCTGGTTCCATAATTCGCTTATCTCATTCTCGGTTTCTCTCAAGTGGGCAGTTAGTGTATTATCTGTTTCTTCTCGATATACGAGTTCTCTGTAGCTATCTGTAGATTTGATAACTTGTTCCCATATCGAGTTTTCCTTTTCTTGGATTTCTTTTAGTTGGCTGACAGGTCTTTCACCACCACCTCGTGGTCCCTCAGGCGTGAAACTTTCTTCATCTTCTGATTCCATAATTTAAAGAGGTCTTGGCAGAACTCCAAGTCTTTAAATTAATCGAACAAAGTGTTCTGCTAGTAGCTCTGGCTTTCGTTTATCAACATTTCCATCAAAACCAAAACATACTGATAACATCTCCCTAACCCCAGGTGCTAAAAAATGACGATAATTCAAATGGAATGCGCTCATCAAAAGATTCAAAACAATCCAAGGTTGGTCTGGCTGGAATCTTCATACAGAATGGAAAAACACTTTCTGAGCCTCTGTTACATTTGCCGTTTAAAATTAAAGCTTGCAGCCACCAATTCAAAGAAATACAATCAATTTGTACTCACAAATCCTGTGATACGTCTTCAGATAAGTCTCGATAAACCTCATCGCCTCCTCTGGCTGAGATCTATTATTTTCAGTTCCTCTGGCTAAAACCTCTCCAAGGATCTTAGACAATGTCTGGGACTAGTATTTTTCCTTTAGTTGCATGATTGGAACCACTTTCTACTGGCTAAAACCTCTCCGAGAATCTTAGCCAATCTCCTGTCCCAATTTCTGGGACTTGTATCACCCCTATGATGGAGGTCTCCTTCGACTTAATCTTCTGTCCCCATTTCTGGGACCAGTATTTAACCCCCCTGCCGGTGGTTCTCTTCGATTTAATGTAGCAGCAGATTTTCATATATTTCGGGAAATTAATTCCCTAGCCGCTAAATGGATAAGCATGGTTAAAGGCTGTGTCTTCGGAATGCATGCGAGCTCATCACACAGCCACCTTCAGAGCTTCTTCACAGATAAGTAGGTATGTTGCAAAACCTTCCTGAATCGTCGTTGAGAATCTGCCCCAGGCCGTGTGCACGATTTTGGCGCTGTTTAGAGGGGGCGGGTTTAAAACGCGATTTTTACTAGGCTGTTGCATTCGAAAATGTTCAGCCTAGTAAATCATTAACGAAAAATCGCTGAAATACCCCATCGCAAAAGGTATTATTAGTTTTTATGGCCTTGTATAATAGTTATAGTAGTTTAAAAATCACTCTCTAAATCCGCGACCTCTCGCAGCCCCAGGGTTTTATAAAGCAAACAATTAAAGGTATGTACCTTATTTTTACATTAAAAAGGGCTTCTTTAGAACCCTTTATACAAAGTTACTATTGCGAGTAGCTCATTTTGGGCTCTTTATATCCCGCAGTATTTTTCTGGGCATTTGAGGCACAAATCTAGCGCAATGTGAACGTTCTAAACCAGCACGTTCACAGGAACCCACTAGAAAGCCGATTTAAAATGGACTTTAATGTACAGCAATTGAACACTAAATTCCTTCCATTTGGCCTATAAATTAATGTAAATGAGATTTCAAAATCATGTTTTATTGAGAATTATTTATGAATATTATTTGGACACTTGGGCTATTTAAAAATGTTAATCATTTATTAAGAAATGGATAGGTGTTTAGATCTAGTAATTGAAGTTTGAAATTAGCTACACTTGGGTAACTAACTAATTATATGTTTTAATTTCAGGTCATCCAAGTAAGATTATTTTATATTTGTTTCAGAATAGTTCAATCTACGATAACTGAAAATTTCATTCAGTTCTCTTCATTTTTAAGAAGGTTATGGCCTTTTGACTATCCATGATCACAGCTTTTTTGTTATGTCCATAGAAAATCAATAGGGAACAAGATGCTAATTTCCGAGTATGAAAATGGCCATAACTTTTTAAATACTTGAGATATGAAAGTGAATTAGGTGTCAAATTAAACTTATTTTTATGCTTTACCTGATGGGATAAATTACAGACTTGATTTTTTAAATCTCAAAATTTTGTAACATTGCTAATATAAGTCTTCAAAACACAGTGCTTTGATTAATAAATGCTTTATTGTTGATAGAAAAGAGTAAGAACTTCTTCCGACGTTACTGCAATCTTCGTCGAACTCCAGCTTATTACTTTAAACATTAGAAAACTCCTCGTGTCTGCGTAACACTGGCATGATCTCCTTTAAACTCGCATGATCTCGCATGATCAAAGGGACCTCCCTGCTCGCTCCAAATACACTAAAAACTAAACTTCTGAGTAAGCATCTGAGCTCCAAAGACACCCAAAAAATATGTTATAAATCCCATCCACAATATAATGGGCTGTCTAAAATTTAAAGGCATATGCCATCCTCAATGACATGCAAAACAGGCCAAATGGCCACTACATATCCCATCAATGACATTGCACTTTCTCTATGGAACCGCTGTGCTGTAATGAAGTGAACTACATTCTACACTCTGTATCTCCACATTTGCTCCATCTGTTCTTCAGTTTCAACTGAATGTATGTGTGTTGTATATCTGATTTGGATTACATGCAAAACCAAGCTTTTCACAGTACTTTGGTACATGTTTTTTAATGCACGTACAGTTAAAATTAACGCACGACTGAGGAGTTGGTGCAAGGGTCGGAGATTCAGATATTTGGACAATTTGGATCTTTTCAGGGATCGAGGTGACCTGAACTGGAAGGAGACTAACATCCTGGTGGGCAGTTTTGAAAGTGATGCAAAGGAAGATTAAAACTGATTGGCTGGTGGACAGAATCTAAAGTAGCATTCAGACAGTTCAAACTGAGATGTCAGTGGACGAGCACGATGTGACCTATGACTACTCTTTAATTAGCTTTGAAACCTTGCGGAAAACAACAGTTCTGGCCTTCAATGTAAAATTCTAAATCGAATGGTTGAAGTCCACCTTTGTCAATATGAGATAGGAACGTACATTGGAGTAAGTCGTATGAGGGTAAAGGGACGTCTGAAAGGGGAAGTTTTAAATTGTGACAGTGAGATTTCAAGATATGCATGTTGTTAGTGAGGTACAAAAAGGAACCCAGGATGATGAGAGAAATTGCAGCTCTGGTTATGGAAAAGGAGACATGGGTTAGGGATAGGCTGCTCATATCAATGCTTTCCTGGGGCAAGGGTGAGAGGTTGAGGAGCATACTTAAGAAGGATATTAGGAGGGCAAAAGGGTGCACGTGGTGCTACTTATAATTAAGGTGAAGCCAAATAGATTTTACAACTATATTAATGGAAAAGTGGTAACTGGAGAGTGAAAGGATGTCCTCAGTTGTCATCTACGTGTGAGTGCAGTTGCATTACAGTAGAGGTGATGCTGGATGTCCTTAACCATATGAAGATAAGTAAATCTCTGGGACCTGTGATTAGATGTATCTCAGGCTACTATTGAAAGTTAGGGAATAAATTGCAGGAGCCCTGGCTGAGCGATGTGAATCATCATTAACTCTGGGTGAAGTGCTGAACATTTGAGGGTAGATAATGCTGTACTTCTGTTTTAGAAATGTTGCAAAGAAAATAAAACAGATAACTCAAGACTGGGAACCACGAGAAGAATGAAAACTATAGATTAGTAAGCCTAATGTTTTTGGTAAGACAGTTACAAGAGAGGATATAAAGATGTATGTGTATTTGAAAAGACAGGTATTGGGGATAGTCAGCATGGCTTTGGGTTTGGAGGTCGTCTTTCACAAATTTGATTGGCTCTTTTGATGAAGTAACTGAGAACGTTGATGAGGGCAGGGGCAGAGACAGAGTCCATACAGATTTCAGCCGATAAGATTCCCTGTGGTAGGTTAGATCGTATGGTGTCCTAGGGGAGATGTCTAACTAGACACAGAATTTGTTTGATAGCTGGATGCAGCGTGAATATTGCTTTTCATATCGGAGGCCTGTGAATGATGCCCAACTTGGGGTCCATGCTGGGCCCACTGCTAACTGTGATCTGAAGAAATTAATTAAATGGGGATGCACAACGTATCTTTAGTAAGTTTGAACATGTGTGTTTGAGAAGTTGAACTAGGACAGGACCTTCACATTGAACGTTAGCACCCTGGAGAGTATCGCCCTGGAGAACTTTGAATGCACAGCGCTAGAGTCCAGGGCTTGATCTTTACTGCGGGTAATGTCTGCATGGAGTATTTAGGTTCTCCCTGTCACCTGCGCGGGTTTTCTCCGGGTGCTCCAGTTCCCTCCCACACTCCAAAGACGTGCAGATTTGTAGGTTAATTTGCTTTGTTAAAAAAATGCCCATGTTGTGTGTAGGATAGTGCTATTGTGAGGGTTTCGCTGGCTTGACGCGGACCATTATGACCATTATGTGTAAACTTAATTAAACTACCTATGTCCCAACACATGGCATCACGAGTGTATAGTGGTGCTTTTAGCATCATCATTCTGGAAATTGAGTACAGACGTTGGGACATTATGTTACAATACATTGGCCCACGTGTATTTTGTCAGTTTAGTAAACCTATTTCAGAAAAGATACCATTGATCTGGAAGGTTGTGCTAGGAAGTTTGATAGGGATGAGCCCAGTTCCTGATGGCATGAACTATAGAAAGAGGTTGAGCCTGCTAAGACTTTATTCTTTGGTGTGCAGGAGACATTAATCTTTGTTCTTCAGGAGTGTGGTACTCTTGGGTCTGTCCAAAATGTGTCCTCCCAGCTGAGTTGAAGTGTCCAAGAGGGAATAGACAATAGACAATACACAATAGGTGCAGGCCTAGGCCATTTGGCCCTTCGAGCCAGCACCGCCATTCACTGTGATCATGGCTGACCATCGACAATCAGTACCTCGTTCCTGCCTTCTCCCCATATCCCCTGACTCCGCTATCTTTAACAGCCCCATCAAACTCTCTCAGGAAAGAATCCACAGAACCGGTCTCCACCGCCCTCTGAGGCAGAGAATTCCACAGACTCACAACTCTCTGTGTGAAAAAGTGTTTCCTCATCTCCGTTCTAAATGCTTTACCCCTTATTCTTAAACTGTGGCCCTTGGTTCTGGTCTCTCCCAACATCGGGAACATGTTTCCTGCCTCTAGCGTGACCAAACCCTTAATAATCTTAACCTTTTCAATAAGATGAGACCACACCTGGAGTATTGCGTACAGTTTTGGTCTCCAAATCTGAGGAAGGACATTATTGCCCTAGAGGGAGTGCAGAGAAGGTTCACCAGACTGATACCTGGGATGTCAGGACTGTCTTATGAAGAAAGACTGGATAGACTTGGTTTATACTCTCTAGAATTTAGGAGATTGAGAGGGGATCTTATAGAAACTGACAAAATTCTTAAGGGGTTGGACAGGCTAGATGCAGGAAGATTGTTCCCGATGTTAGGGAAGTCCAGGACAAGGGGTCACAGCTTAAGGATAAGGGGGACATCCTTTAAAACCGAGATGAGAAGAACTTTTTTCACACAGAGAGTGGTGAATCTCTGGAACTCTCTGCCACAGAGGGTAGTTGAGGCCAGTTCATTGGCTATATTTAAGAGGGAGTTAGATGTGGCCCTTGTGGCTATGGGGATCAGGGGGTATGGAGAGAAGGCAGGTACGGGATACTCAGTTGGATGATCAGCCATGATCATATTGAATGGCGGTGCAGGCTCGAAGGGCCGAATGGCCTACTCCTGCACCTAATTTCTATGTTTCTATGTTTCTATGTAAGATTCCCTCTCATCTTTCTAAATTCCAGAGTGCACAAGCCCAGCCGCTCCATTCTCTCAGCATATGACAGTACCGCCAAACCCGGGAATTAACCTTGTAAACCTACGCTGCACTCCCCCCACTATCAAGAATGTCTTCCTCAAATTAGGGGAATGAACTGCAGACAATACTCCAGCAGTGGTCTCACTAGTGCCCTATACAACTGCAGAAGGACCTCTTTCCTTTTTGCTTTCTTTACTGCATGCTGTACCTACATGCTTACTTTCATTGAATGACGAACAAGGACTACAGACATCATATCCTTCCCATTTTACCAACTCCCATTTTCATAATAATCTGCCTTCCTGTTTTTGCTACCAAAGTGGATAACCTCACATTTATCCATAATAAACTGCATCTGCCATGCATCTACCCACTAACCCAACCTGTCCAAGTCATCCTGCATTCCCATGGCATCTTCCTCACAGTTCACATTACCACTTTGTTCACTTTGTGCCAACTGAAAAATTGCTAATGTTACTTTGAATCCCTTCATCTAAATAATTAATTTATATTGTAAATAGGTGCGGTCCCAGCATTGAGTCCTTGCGGTACCCCATTAGTCACTGCCTGCCATTCTGAAAGGGACCTGTAAATCCATACCCTTTGTTCCCCGTCTGCCAACCAATTTTCTATCCATGTCAGCACTCTGCATCCAATACCATGTGCCCTAATTTTGCCCATTAATCTCCTATGTGAGACCTTATCAAATGCTCTCTGAAAGTCCAGGTACACTACATCCACTGGCTCTCCCTTGTCCATTACACTAGTTACATCCTCAAAATAATCCAGAAGATTAGTGAAGCATGATTTCCCCTTCGTAAATCCAAGCTGGCTTGGACCGATCCTGTTACCGCTATCCAAATTTGCCGCTATTTCATCTTTTATAATTGACTCCAGCATCTTCTCCGCCACCGATGTCTGGCTAACTGGTCTATAATTCCCTGTTCTCTCTCTCCAACCTTCTTAAAATATAGGATAGCATTAGCTACCCTCAAATCCATAGGAACTGATCCTGAGTCTATAGAACATTGGAAAATTATCACCAATGCATCCACGATTTCTAGAGCCACTTCCTTATGTACCCTGGGATGCAGACCATCAGGCCCTGGGGATTCATCAGCCTTCAGTCCCATCAGTCTACACAACACCATTTCCTGCCTAATTTGGATTTCCTTCAGTTCCTCTGTCACCCCAGATCCTCTGGCCACTAGTACATCAGGGAGATTGTTTGTGTCCTCCTTAGTGAAGATGGATCCAAAGTACCTGTTCAACCTGGTCATTTCCTTGTTCCCCATAATGAATTTATCTTTTTCAATCTTCAAGGGTCCAACTTTGGTCTTAACTATTTTTTTCCTCTTCAAATACCTAAAGAAGCTTTTACAATCCTCCTTTATATTCTTGGCTAGCTTACCCTCGTACCTCATCTTTTTCCCCCGTATTGTCTTTTTGGTTATCTTCTGTTGCTCTTTAAACATTACCCAATCCTCTTGCTTCCCGCTCATCAAATGCTACATTTAACATTTCCTCTTTTATATTTAAACTCTCCCTGACTTCCCTTGTCAGCCACGGTCGCCCCTTACTCACTACCCTTGTTGGCACGTTGCAGATTCCAGGACTACAGGAGAGCAGCGACTGGGTGGAATGGTCGCTGAGAACAAATGTGGGACACAGCAAGGGGGAGGTGGGAGGCACTGAGAACAAATATGGGGAGGGGCAAGGGAAGGTTGCAGAAGACAAAGGTGGGACTCGACAAAGGGCCAACAAGAACAGGGGACCATGGGGAGGTCACGGATAACAAAGGGCAGCCCAGAGGGGATTGCGAGAACAAAGGGGGACACATCGGAGATCCCTGAGAACGAAATGGACCCAGCGGTGGGGGGGGGGGGGGGGGGGGGGGGGGGGGGAGGGGGAGGTTGTCGTTGTTGCAGTGGCAGGCTGGTTCGCCGTAGAGAGCTGCAGATAGAACTGTTCCATTAACGTGGCGACTCTTGTGTATGGCCAAGCTGCGGTCTGCTGTATGCGTTTACAGGGTTATGTGCAAAAGAAAGCATTTCACGGTACATGAGAAAATAAAGTATCATTGAATATTGTGATTGAAGGGCGATCTTATAAAGATGTATAAAATCATGCGGGGAAATAGATATGGTGTATGCACAGGTATTTCTTTCCTCAAAGTAGAATAATCTGAAATGCGGAGGCTTAAGGTGAGGGGGAACCATTTAATAGGAACCTGGGGGTTAACATCTTCACGCAGAGTGGTGGGTTTCTGGAACAAGCCGTCCGGTGTGGCAAGTGAAGCAGGTACAGTAATAACATGTCATAGAGTGATACAGCGTGGAAACAGGCCCTTCTGCCCAAGTTGCCCACACCGGCCAACATGTCCCAGCAGCACTCGTCCCACCTGCCCGCGTTTGGCACATACCCCGCCAAATCTGTCCTATCCATGTACCTGTCTAACTGTTTATTAAACGTTGGGAAAGTCCCTGCTTCAACTACCTCCTCTGGAAGCTTGTTCCATACACCCACCAACCTTTGTGTGAAAAAGTGACCCCTCAGATTCCTATTAAATAATTTCCCCAAAAGACATTTGTACAGTGTGGTTAAGAGATATTAAGGTCAATGTGGATTGATGGGGTATTTTGGTTAGATTGGACCGAAGTGCCTATTTTTTGTTCTGTATCTAATATGACCATTAACTCCCACTTGCCCCAGAATGTCAGCTCTGATTGCTACCGGCTATTCCCAATCAATGATGTTCTCAATATGAAATTGCCGTGGAATCTGCAATTAATGTTTTGTTCAGGTGGGAAATTTACTCAAGCGGGCAAGGTCCTCAAAATACTTTGGCAAGGCACCAAATCAAAGAAAGGTGGCCAGAACACAGGAACAACGACAGAAAAGCAAAGTCGGATTGAGAGCAGAACGTCAATGGAATGTGAAGCCGCCGATGAGAAAAGGGAACAATGTCAGTCCCGAGAGAGAGGAATAGGAGACGTGGTTCACGGCCCTGGAACTGACCCAAGTGGTGAAATCCAGCATGACCAAGATTCACCAAACAAGGAATCATCGAGTCTCATCCAAGGGGCAGGTGAGCGAAATTGGAGTGGAGTGGAGCTGCAGAATGGTGAAGACTGTAGGGACGGGGAAGAGAAAAAAACACAGGGGTTAGAGCGAGGGGAAACAGGAGAGAGCAATAATGGTGGAGGAGTGTTATTCTGACTAGGTTCGTGACCAACAGTATTCTGCAAGGATCAGTTCTGGAACAACAGCAATTTCTAAACATTGTTCATGATTTGGACAAAAACGTAGGTGGTCGAGTTAGTAAGTTTAAAAACAACTGAACTATTTGCAGAATTGTGGATCAAGTGGAAAGCTGTTAAATGATCCTCTAGAATACATCAGTTGTAAATATGGTCTGAGTTCAGACAGACAAAGATTAGTTTGTTTGATCTGAGTAATGAAGGCTGAGTGGAGGCCTAATAGAAGTATAGAATATAAGGGGCACAGATATTGTCAGTCTTGTTCCCAGGGTGGTGATGTCTCTGACTGGAGATAGGAATGTTTAAAGGGGCCAGGTTGGACTAGCTTTGTACACAGACTTTGTTCGGTTCCTGGAAGGTCCTGCATGAGGAGGTAGTGGAAACGCTGTTGAGACTGACACATGAATGGCACAGTCAGGGAGCAGAGGGGTCCAGTCTATGATCAGGTAGATGGGATTAGATCAAATTGGCATGATATTGCTGGTGCAGATATGGGGCATCGAAGGGCCAGTTCCGGTGCTGCACTGTTCTATGTTCTATGTTCTATGTTCCGGATTGTCTTTGTTAATCCAAATCATAAAGTCATAGACTTGTACAGCAAGGAAACAGGCTCCTCGGCCCAAGATGTCCCATCTGTACTGGTCCCACCTGCCTGCATTTGGCCCATACCCTTCTAAACCTTCCGATCCGAGCACCTGTGCAAATATATTTTACATGTCGTGGTATCACCTGCCTCAACTATCTCCTCTGGTAGCTCGTTCCATATGTCAAACACGCTCTGTGTGAAAATGTTCTCTCCCAGATTCCTATTAAATCTTTCTCTTCTCACCTTAAATCTGGTTCTTCATTCCCCTACTCTGGGTCGAAGACACTATCAACTCCCCTCACGAACATATCCACCTCAATAAGATCATCCCTCATCCTCCAACGCTCCAAGTAAAAGGGCCAGCGTGCTCAACCTCTCCATGTAACTCAGGCCCTTGAGTCCTGGCAACATGCTCTTCAATCAACTCTGTACCCATTCCAGTTTGGTAACATATTTGCTATAACAGGGGTGTAGAACTGAACACACTACTCTAACTTTGACCGCGCCAAAGTCTTGTACACCTGTTACATAACTTTCCAACTTGTACACTCAATATTCTGATTGACGTCATTCACTGAGGTCCTGTCCTGCTTTGACTTTCCAAAAGGCAACACCTTGTGCCTATCTGTTTTAAACTCCATTCAACACTTCTCAACCCAGCGGATGAAGATCACTTTGCAACACTTGATAACCATCATACAAATCATGCCTGTGTACTCATCCAAATCTTTGATATACACCATAAACAGCAATGGGGCCAGCAACGATCCATGGGGAACACCACTAGTCACAGACCTGCAGTCTGAGAAACTGTCCATCACCTTCTGCTTCCTTTCATGGTCAATTCTCTATCTTGCCTTTATATTAGTTGCTCAATCAGCTTATTTTGATGCTCCAAACAATCCGCACGCCATATTTTCAAGTGCCCTGCTATAACGTGAAGTCCTTTTATCCGCGTCATTAATGTAGGTTGTAAAATATGGAGACCCAGCACTGGCCTTTGCAGCATCGGTCTAGTTATTGACCCATGTATCCAAGTGAATGGGTTGCCAGGCAAGTGGTCAGTGTTATCCTGGATGGTGTAGGAGCTGCAACATCTCTTAATGTGTCCCTTGTGGTCCATGGGGAAAGGTTTGAATGTGAAGAAGCGAGTGGCTCAGTGCAAGATTTCAATACTGTTAAACCACCAGGCTACAGGATGGAAATGGCTGATTGTTTCGTTTCTGGTTCAATGTTGACATTCCATGCCCCTTACCTCCCATAACCTACCCGCTCCCACCCCCAACACCGGGAGATTGATCGTGATGGATAGTGGTTCACGGTTCACTGGGTAATCTTTTCCTTCTTGTCTTTATCATTGTCTAATCCTACTATTATTATTTGGATTACTGCAGATCAGCAGAATATGGTAACACCTATCCACACCATGGCTGTAGTTGGAAACAGGACTATGGCTCCAGTGATCTCAACAACAAGGACGGACACAGGTGTGTTGCAGAATTCTTCACGATATATATGTTGCCTTGATATCTGGTTTGCACCTAATGCACAGTCCACAGGTCAGAAGGATAGGGGATTAAGAAAGGGACTACGTAAGTTTATTGGCCAATTATTCACATACAAGGGATTTGCCTTGGTGCTCCGCCCACAAGTAAAAACATGACATACAGTGACAGTTACGAATGACTCAGAAAACACTAAACATTAATAATAATAAAACATTAATGATAAAACACCATTGATCAAGCATGTGAACCCACAAAATACCAGATCGAATGGAGGCTACAGATGTTTGGCTGTTGAGTAGAGCAACTACTCATGGATATAAAGTGATTATGTGTCTGGCTGTGGCAGCTTTGACAATCTGGAGTCGCCTTCCAGAGAGAAGTGATTCAAAGAGTTTGTGGCCAGGGTGAGATGGGTCATAGATGAGAGGATGTTAGCATCTGCAGGCAGTAGTTGAAAGGACCGAGGGAGTGATCGTAGAGGCGATGAATCATCCTCATTGAAGATTCAGATGTGCATTAATGCAGTGGCTGGGGAGAGGCTTTCTGGAAAAGTGAAGAGTATAAGATGTGGCATGAAATGTGGTGACTCTTGTGTTCGGACTCTGTGTAGTCTGCGCTGTTGGAGTTATTATGGCCCAAGTTGTGCCTCAGAGTATGACACACGGCATGGAACACGGCTCTTCAGCCCCACCTTGGACACGTCACACAACATAGCCGATCTACTGTAGTCCCACAAGCCTGCATCCCTCTAAATCTATCCAATTCATGTACTGATTTTACCATAAAATCCCTGACCCCACCTGAAACCTATGTCATTTGTTTCTTGATCCTTCTCCTCCTCCTCCTCTGTGCATTCATCTATTTTACTTCGGAGTCAATTGAGGGACTACATGAAGAAGCCTGTTCAGCCGCTCGTGCGTCATTATGACAGACGCATTGGTGCAGGCAACCGGCTAGAGCAGCAGGATCGCCTCCAGCGCGGTAAAGTTTAAACTTCAGGTTTTTCTTACCTGGTTTATTCCTTGAAGGAACCTCTTGTTCCAGAGGCTTCCTGCTGGAGGATTCGCGAGCCCCGACGAGGGAACCAGCTATGGGCTGTGGGGAAACCCCGGTTCTTGTCGCAGGTGTGGATAGCTGGGTTGTCGGGTGTAGCGAAGTCGGTCGCTGACGGGGGGGGGGGGTCAGTGACTTCTAGGTGCTCCGGGTGCCGAGAAGGTTTCCCCCCGATAGGCACATAGACACTGGGTTTCCCGGGGAGGGGACCTCCAGTAGGCTGGGTGCCAGGAGGGCTTTCCCTCCGATATAAATATAGACGCTGGGGTTCCCGGGGAGGGGACCTCCCGTAGACCGGGTGTCGGGAGGATTTTTCCCAATATACATATAGTAGCAATGTTACCAAATTTTGAGATTGTAAAAATCAAGTCTGCAATTTATCCCATCAGATAAAGCATAAAAAGAAGTTTAATTTGACACCTAATTCACTTTCATATCTCAAGTATTTAAAAAGTTATGGCCATTTTCATACTCGGAAATTACCATCTTGTTCCCTATTGATTTTCTATGGACATAACAAAAAAGCTGTGATCGTGGACAGTCAAAAGCCCATAACTTTCTTAAACATTAAGAGAACTGAATGAAATTTTACTTGGATGACCTGAAATTAAAGCATATAATTAGTTAGTTACCCAATTGTAGCTAATTTCAAACTTCAATTACTAGATCTAAATATCTATCCATTTCTTAATAAACGATTAACATTTTTAAATAGCCTAAGTGTCCAATTAATATTCACAAATAATTCACAATAAAACATGATTTTTAAATTCATTTACGTTAATTTATAGGCCAAATGGAAGGAATTTAGTGTACAATTGCTGTAAATTAAAGTCCATTTAAATCAGCTTTCTAGTGGGATCCTGTGAACGCGCTGGTTTAGAACGTTCACATTGCGGTGGATTTGTGCCTTCAAATGCCCAGAAAAATACTGCGGGATATAATGGGGCCAAAATTAGCTACTCGCAACTTTAAACTTTGTATAAAGGGATCTTAAGAAGCCTTTTTAAATGTAAAAATAAACAGCCTACCTTCTGTTGTCCCCTGTATGAGATCCGGACGGTTGCCAGCGGTCACGGGTTTAGAGGTTAATTTTTCAACTACTATAACAATTAGATAAAGCCCTTAAAAGTAATAATAGCTAAAGCGACGGAATCTTCCAGCGATTTTTCGTTAATAATTAACTAGGCTGAACATCCTCGATTTGAACAGCCTAGGGAAAATCGCGTTTTAAACCCGCCCCCCTCTAAACGGCTCCAAAATCGCGCACACGGGCTGGGACAGATTTTCAGCAACGCTTCAGGTACGCTTTGCAACATACCTACATAGAGATGCCGGGTGTCGGGAGGGTTTTGCCTCTGATATAAATATAGTTGCCGGGTGTCGGGATGATTTTCCATACAGAGGCTGGAGTTCCCGGGTAGGGGAATCCACTAGTTTCAGACCGCAGAGGTCCCCAGGAAAGGGGTTAAATGGACCGGAACGGTCAGCCCTGGTGCTGGTAGGGGTTTTCCCTCCGGTAATATAAAAGGGTGCTGGAATTCCTGGGGGAGGAGAAATCCACCAGCTATGCAGTAGATTTTCAAAGTCTACAGAGAGATGTATGCCAGTTGGAAGAATGGACTGAAAGATGGAAGATAGAGTTTAATGCTGATAAGTGTGAGGTGCTACATCTTGGCAGGTCAAATCAAAATAGGACGTACGTGGTAAATGGTAGGGAATTGAAGAATGCAGGTGAACAGAGGGATCTGGGAATAACTGCACAGTTCCCTGAAAGTGGAATCTCATGTAGATAGGGTGGTAAAGAAAGCTTTTGGTGTGCTGGCCTTTATAAATCAGAGCATTGAGTATAGAAGTTGGGATGTAATGTTAAAATTGTACAAGGCATTGGTGAGGCCAATTCTGGAGTATGGGGTAGAATTTTGGTCGCCTAATTATAGGAAGGATGTCAACAAAATAGAGAGAGCACAGAGGAGATTTACTAGAATGTTGCCTGGGTTTCAGCAACTAAGTTACAGAGAAAGGTTCAACAAGTTAGGGCTTTATTCTTTGGAGTGCAGAAGGTTAAGGGGGGACTTGATAGAGGTCTTTAAAATGATGAGAGGGATAGACAGAGTTGACGTGGAAAAGCTTTTCCCACTGAGAGTAGGGAAGATGCAAACAAGGGGACATGACTTGAGAATTAAGGGACAGAAGTTTAGGGGTAACATGAGGGGGAACTTCTTTACTCAGAGAGTGGTGGCTGTGTGGAATGAGTTTCCAGTGAAGGTGGTGGAGGCAGGTTCGTTTTTTATCATTTAAACATAAATTGGATAGTTATATGGACGAGAAAGGAATGGAGGGTTATGGTCTGAGCGCAGGTATATGGGACTAGGGGAGAATACGTGTTCGGCACGGACTAGAAGGGTCGAGATGGCCTGTTTTCGTGCTGTCATTGTTATATGGTTATTATATGGTTATGCGGTGCCCAGACCGCAGAGGTCCCCAAGATATGGGGTAAATCGACCCAAGTGGTCAGTCCTGGTGCCGGGAGGGTTCCCTTCCGGTAAAATTAATAACGTGGAAGTTGACCAGGATGGAGCCTTATTGAGAGGAGGCTCAAGATAGATACACCCTAACATCAGGAGATGTGGCAGTGTTGGGCAGATGGGAAATTCCTTGCCAGCAGCGCCTTGTAACAGGGCTCCATAATGGGAATGACGAATCTATGACAGTGCCAGTCTATTGCTCTAGGCCACGTCAGCAGCGCCTTGTAATAGGGCTGCTTAAATGTATGGCAGCAGGACCTGTAGAAGGGCTGCATGATGTCTCCCTCATGGAGGAGGTGAGCTTACCGGGTCATTTTCTGACCCTGAAGGGTGGGCATGTTGGAGAGGTCATGCCAGCAGCGCCTTGTAATAGGGCTGCTCAATGTCTCCCATATGGAAGAGGAGAACATGCCGGGTCAGTGTAAATCTGATGCCGAGGCTGAGGGTATAGCGTGGAGCATACCTCAATGGATGAAGGGCACATTTCCTGGCAGCAAGGTTGCCATCCAAACACGATGCAGTGAACACCGCTATCAGGGGACGTTAGAGCCACCCGCCAAATCTTCAATTCAGGTAAGACCTATTCTACAGGCAAAACCTGAAGGACGAAGCATAAACTGTTCGAACAATTAGGCCAATGACGAGTAAGGATTCATTGTTTAGGGGAAAACGCACCCCACGGCTTCATCGGTGGGAAGCGGTTCACTGAAGCTGGTAGCAGCATTAAAGCTGACCAGAGTTATTCTACAACTAAGTGACCACGAACAAGTTGGTAAGATTTACAATTGGTTGTGCAATACACAAATGATTGAGACATTGCCATTTACTCAGAGGCATTTTAACCAGGTAAACGGGACATTACTAGTATTCCGAGAAGGTTGGAATTTGGCCAGTAGAGTGTTGAGCCAGGTCCAGTATTTTAGCCAGGTTGCCTCCAAGACCGGCTCGGAGATATGGGGAATGGTCTTTCAAGGCAAGGTCAGAATTATGGCAAGAGTTGTCTTGGGACATGTGAGAATTGTCAGAACCGGGCCAGAGATGTCGTTCAGGACAGACATGAAATTATGGCAGGCGTGGCCTGTTCATTATGAAAGAAGGGTGATCAAACAGATTTCATAGGGCTTCCATGTACGATGATCATCAGAGATATTTGAAGGCATTGCTATGATGTGGCAATTTAACAGTATGATAACAGTAAATCATTCAAAGGACTACTCAGAGTTCAAAAACACTTGTGATGTATTGTCTGGATTATATTTTGACGCTGTATTTGGATAAAATCCAATGTTTCAGTCTCAAGCTACTTGAGAAATTGTTCTCTCCTATCCAGTTAAATTAGGTTGTTATCATATGGTTAGTTGGCCTGTGACTTTGCCCTGGGCAACAGATTGGAGTCATTAGAAACCTGGAACAGCCTTGTTGTTATAAAGCAGTTTCTATTCATTAGACTAACTGGCAATGTAATAGATGTGACGCAGCTGTGCAAGTGGGAGAAGTATGGGAGATTGACGTTGTGTAACACTATTTCACCAGGGGGTTCCAGCTACATTCTTAGCTTTGATCGGACATCATTAGGTAGTTATCCTCCTTGCGCTGGTTAGTGCAACAGGTCACTCACTATATTATTGAGACAGGAGAGGATGATTACATCTGCAAATATATGCATAGTATTTTATGCTATAATTAATTTAAGCAGAGCAGTAGGTGTGTCAGGTCTCAAAATAGCTCAAAACATACCCAGGGACCTTTCGTTGTGTGGGGACACACACATACAACAATAAGTCAAGGTCACCAAGAGCCTTTGAGACTCTGAGCTAACTGCGATTGTTAGTTACAAAATACGTTATAAGAACCTATCTGCTCAGATCTTGGCAGGTGTTAAAACTGAGTTCAGTTATGCAGGAGTAGATACTGATCCGGATCTCACTCCACCAGGGCTGCTATAACAGCAACAGCAAGGGCTAATTACGTTCCGCTGGACCACATCCTAACGGCTGTAGCGTGGTCAAACGAACAAATTTTCAAACATGTTATAATAATTCGTTGCCAGACCAGGGGTATTTCTCAATTTATTTTATGTTGTCTTATAGGTTCCATCCAGATGAGAGATGTGACTATTGTTATTGCTTATTTAACAGCATCAGCATGTTTAAATCTATGTCATGACTATGCATTATTAATGTTTTACCTCATTTGTCAATGGGGCAGTTGTGGTTGTGTAGACTTGTTTCTCTCGGCATGAAATCACAGAGCTTTGAAATCTTCACGTAGTCACTCTCGTGACTCCGAAGTAAAATAGTAAGATTAAACGAGCTTACCAGTTTGAAGTTTGACCTTTATTTTATGAGGAGTTACGATGAGGGATTACGTGCCTTCCGCTCCCAGCCCTCATTAAGTTCTAGTCTTCTTTCATCTTACTATCATACTTCAGTCACAATATTATCTGTGATTTCACACCGCTACTTTGAAGATTGACGCACATGTGGCTGAACGGGCTTCTTCATGTAATCCCTCATCGTAACACCTCATAAAATAAAGATCAAACTTCAGACTGGTAAATTCTCATTTAATCTTGCTATTATATATAACAGATGGTGTATCTGTTCCTCTCCTGATCCTCGTGTATAGGAGGATGGTCACTGAACTTGTGTACACATGACAAAGTATCATTGAAGCCTGGGAGTGATGGTGGTGGATGGGACAGACTTGGTTGAAGGAGAGCAATTGCAAGGTGTTCCATTATCCAAAAGTAAATTGGGTGATTCATGCATGTGGAAGATAATCCTAGGGAGATTAGCTGGCATCACCTACAGTGTTGCCTCAGGTGATAAGTGCACCTGCACCTCTTCATCAGTGCGTTTGTCTACTGTGTTTTTGCTGTGATATGTTCCCTGTCTGAACACCGGCTACGGAGATGATCACACTCCCCCAGCGCCCATCCTCCCCGGGCCACACACTGTCCCATCCCCCTGGGCCCATGCCCCCTGGGTCACACACACTGTCCCACCCCCCTGGGGCCCATCCCCCTGGGTCACACACACTGTCCCATCCCCCTGGGTCACACACACTGTCCCACCCCCCTGGGGCCCATCCCCCTGGGTCACACACACTGTCCCACCCCCCTGGGGCCCATGCTCACACACACTGTCCCATCCCCCTGGGGCCCATCCCCCTGGGGCACACACACTGTCCCATCCCCCTGGGGCCCATCCCCCTGGGTCACACACACTGTCCCATCCCCCTGGGTCACACACACTGTCCCATCTCCCTGGGTCACACACACTGTCCCACCCCCTGGGACCCATGCTCCATGCGTCACACACACTGTTCCATCCCCCTGGGGCCCATGATCCATGCGTCACACACACTGTCCCATCTCCCTGGGGCCCATCCCCCTGGGACCCATCCCCCTGGGTCACACACACTGTCCCACCCCCCTGGGGCCCATGCTCCATGCGTCACACACACTGTCCCATCCCCCTGGGGCCAGACGTTATCCCACCCTGCCCTGCTCTCCCGCTGCCTCGGCCTCCCCGATCCTTCAGACTGATTGTAGAATGCAGCCGTAAGCTGGCAGAGAGGAACGGCAACATAAAGCCTGACAAGTGTGATGGATATTATAGAGGAGGTTTTTTTCGATCGGGAGTTGGTTGAACAAAGTCTAAAGTGAAATATCAAGGTGCTAGGCAGAAAGATTGAGTGTTGGAGATGATGGAAATAAAGAAAGGAATATAGGAGGCAGGAAATGGGAAGAGGTGAAATGGGTGTGAGACAGCGGAGAGAGTGGGAGGAAATAAGGCGGGTGGGTGGTTTGGATAGTTACATTAAATAGGAGTTTACTATTCATGCCATTGGATTGTAGGCTACCCACGCGGAATTTGAGGTGCTGTTCCTCCAGTGAGCATGTGTCCAAGGACAGAGAGGTTGCTATGGGAATGGGAAGAGAGTTATAATGGTTGGCCATTGGCGAGACAAAGCATAGACTCGGCGACTGTTTTGCCGACCACTTATGCTTTTTCCTTGCTAACCATTTTTTCTCCCTTCTCCCCTCCCTTTCCACATATATTAATGCATCTCACTTCACAATTTGCAACGTTTCACACCTGTCTTTTCATATCTGGCCTTTGTCCAATTATCAGCCTATCAACAACTCCCCTCACCTGCATCCACCTTACTTACCAGACTTTGACCTGTCCCTCCTCTTGTCCACACGTCTCCCCACTCACCGCCACCACAATCAGCCTGAAGAAAGGTCCAGATTTGAAACGTCACCTATCCATGTTCTCCAGAGATGATGGTTGGCCCACTGAGTTCCTCCAGCACGTTGTGTTATTCCGATATTTGGTTTTGATCATTCTAATTAGGGGGCAGGAACTGTCAGGATGAAGGTTGCTGTTGCAACGGGAGCCAAGGGGGCCGATTCAGATGGTGTTTAGTTTCTCTCTTTGTGTACACAGATCTAAAGCCTACATTCTCTGAACTCCTGACACAGTGGAGCGAGTACCAATTGTTCCAGCTGACAAAATTCTATCGGGAGAGACTGAAACAGGCGATTGAAGAAAAGGTTGAAATTCTCGGATTCATGATGAGATGGCAGGAATATTTCAGTGAGCAAGAACACGGGGTAAGTGGAAGCAACACGGTGACTTTTGTTTCCTGTCACAGAACTGACGGCATTGAGGGGAAGAGTTAATAGTCAAAACTAATAGTCAAATCTGAAATCTGAGTCGTTCTTCTACAAAAGTCTAGTGGAACAAAAGAATGGCTGGGTGCCAAGTCTGAATGACTGTAATTTATATGGGGCAAGCTTTCCATATTATGGAGGACAAGCTTTTCCCTTTTTCAAATAGGGAAGATTCAAGATGAGGATCCTGCAGTAATTAACATGTGAAGTTTCAAGGGTAATAAAGAAGGGAACTTCTGAAAAAGAGAGCTGACGGTCCATAGATAAGTTCCAACTGTTAAGTTGGATCAGGTTGATTTGGTATCATTTTCCCATAAATCTGAATAGGCATATGAATCTTTCAGTCATGCCATATTCAGGTATGAGTGCAGGCAGATTTACTGAAGGGAAAATGTATAATTGTTCGGCACTTTCCTTGTAGGGGAGCCCGAGATGGCCTGTTTCCGTGCTGTAATTGTTATATGGTTGATGGAACACAATAAAGATTGCCAGGTTTTCTTTTAACAATAAAGACATTAAGATCTGCTCCTGCAGAAATAACTGTGCTTCTTTCAAGGCCACTAAAGAAGCCAAGATTGAAAAAATAGCTGACGCTCCAGAGATAAGTTATAACTTGGTATTGGATGAGCTTGATTTGGACCCAGCTTTTCCTATATTCTGAAAGGATGCAGAATCTTTCAGTCATGCCATATTCAGACTTGGTAGGGGTTTTGAACAAGTTAGGGCTTTATTCTTTGGAGCGCAGAGGGTTAAGGGGGGACTTGATAGAGGTCTTTAAAATGATGAGAGGGATAGACAGAGTTGACGTGGATAAGCTTTTCCCACTGAGAGTAGGGAAGATTCAAACAAGGGGACATGACTTGAGAATTAAGGGACAGAAGTTTAGGGGAAACATGAGGGGGAACTTCTTTACTCAGAGAGTGGTGGCTGTGTGGAATGAGTTTCCAATGAAGGTGGTGGAGGCAGGTTCGTTTTTATCATTTAAAAATAAATTGGATAGTTATATGTACGGGAAAGGAATGGAGGGTTATGGTCTAAGCGCAGGTATATGGGACTAGGGGAGAATACGTGTTTGGCACGGACTAGAAGGGTCGAGATGGCTTGTTTCCATGCTGTAATTGTTATATGGTTATATGGTTTTACTGATAAGAAATATGTATAATTGCGCTAACTTTCCTTTGTTCTGAGAGTGGAGCCCGAGAAGCACTGAGCAACGTTTGTGATCATTGTCGATCTTACCACTCCCGTCTGACGAATCAATTAAAGATTGCCATGGTTTACCTTTAACAATTTTTGTTGCTGTCTGCTTTGGAAGAAACTAACTTTGACACAGTCCGTTCACCTCGCACTGAATAGTGCAATAGATACACTGATCTTAAAAGATATTAAACTGTTCGCTTATAATTCAACCAAATAAAATAAACAAAAGTACATTGGCTAAAATCTACAATGTAAACAACTTCAGTTATTTACGCATCTGTGGGTAGAGAAGCTGAGTTAATGTGCAGTGAAAGGGGGGGGGGGGGTGAGCTGCAGGAAATATACAAGAGAGGAATGTCTTTGATCGGGTAAAACTGGGGTAGGTATAAAAATTAAAATGTTATCTGGTCAATGAGTGACTGCCGGCTCATGACTGCCAGATCATCCCGTACCTGCCTTCTCTCCATACCCCCTGATCCCTTTAGCCACAAGGGCCACATCTAACTCCCTCTCAAATATAGCCAATGAACTGGCCTCAACTACCTTCTGTGGCAGCGAATTCCACAGATTCACCACTCTCTGTGTGAAAAATGTTTTTCTCATCTCGTTCCTAAAAGACTTCCCCCTTATCCTTAAACTGTGACCCCTTGTTCTTGATTTCCCCTACATCAGGGAAAATCTTCCTGCATCTAGCCTGTCAAACCCCTTAAGAATTTTGTAAGTTTTTATAAAATCCCCCCTCAATCTTATAAATTCTAGCGAGTCTGGTCTTCCTTCTCTGCACGCCCTCTATGGCAAGAATATCTTTCCTCAGATTAGGTGACCAAAATTGTACGCTATACTCCAGGTGTGGTCTCGCCAATACCCTGTACAACTGCAGTAGAACCTCCCTGCTCCTATACTCAAATCCTTTTGCTATGAATTCTAACATACCATTCGCTTTCTTCACAGCCTGCTATACCTGCATGCTTACTTTCAATGACTTGTGTACCATGACACCCAGGTCTCGTTGCATCTCCCTGATCGGCCACCATTCAGAAAATAGTCTACTTTCCTGTTTTTGCCACCAAAGTAGATAACCTCACATTTATCCATATTATACTGCATCTGCCATGCATTTACCCACTCACTCGACCTATCCAAGTCACCTTGCAGCCTCCTAGCATCCTCCTCACACCTAACACTGCCCCCCAGCTTCCTGTTATCCGCAAACTTGGAGATGTTCCATAATAGCTTCATAATGCAGAGCAGGAGAAATGCAGGTTGGACTGGACCCGTCCATTCCCAGTGGGATACAGTCCATGTGAGGACAAAAAGGAATTGGATTAATTTCACATCAATTTCAACACAGCCATCATTGGCCTGAATGGCCTGTTCCCGTGCTGTACTCTGCTGTGTTCTCGGACACTGCCAGGTGTGAAGCGAGATTCCCACTGTCAGGACTCTGGGAGTACACAGTTTGTCAGCACAGTGTCATGGGTGTATGAAGAGGCAGATCAATGCCTGTCACTATGCTCACAACTACAGGAATATCCCATCACTGAACAGCTAATTCCCTCCCCATTAGCATCGTCTCAGTCACTTCTCAATATGTTCATTGTTGTTCTTCACAGAGTGTCGCTGAACTGGTGGTAAAGGGAAACCGCAGAGACAGTTCCATACTCTTCCACAGTCTGGTGATGGAGAAGGGTAACCGTGCCCGGCGGGTGATGTGGGAATCCTTTGTGAAAATGCAGAATGAATTACCAAAGCTGAACAAAATACTGAAAGAAATCCAGGAGCTCGGTACGGTAAATCAACACACTGAACTGAATATCACATTGAAACACTGGAGTTAACAATGTTATTCAAGTCTGGTTTAATGAATGCTCGTTGATTTGAACAGGTCCTGATCCACAAGAATACATGAACATCATCAGAGGTTTAACTGAATTACCCTCTCATATGGAAGGTGAGTGTTGAAATGTACAGTTCACACCAATGACTTGTTAGAATTGATGTAATACTGAAACTGTTCAGAGCTTTGCAGAATGGGAAATCAGAAGATTAAAGGCTAAGCAATTGTTAGACTGACACGGGGATTCACTATGGATTGCTTCTTTGTCTGTAGATTCAGGTTTAGCTTAGTTTAGTGTATTGTCACATGTACTGAGGTACGGTGAACAGCTTTTGTTGCGTGTTATCCAGTCAGCAGAAAGACAATACATGATTATAATCGAGCCATTTACAGTATAGATAAACTATGAGGGAATAACGTTTAGTGCAAGGGAAAACGAGGAAAGTCCAATCAAGGATAGTCCGAGCGTAACCAAAGAGGTTGCTAACCAAAGAGTCAGTGAATTGATTTAATTGAAGGATATTGAACTAATTCTTGTAGATTTTAATGTTGAGTTTTGAGTTGAGCCACCTAACATTGTGTCCATTATCTGCCTTTTCCCGTGCAAGATGTTCAACAGAAACACAAGGAGACTCTGCGAGCACAGACTGAAACACTGAGCGTGAACACCATCCTGATGAACGAGAAGGTTAAGGATTTCCAGCTGCTTGATCGATACGCTGAGCTCACAATCATCTCCACTGTTCGAGATCGGACACTGGTGGAACATGAGCTGCTGGCAAGAGGCCGGGACCATGAAGAGTGGAGAGAGGAATGTCTCCGGGGAAAACTGGAAAAAATCAGGACAGATCAATTGTTCCACAGCAGCTTTTCCCGGAGTAAATCCCGATCTGGGAGTTCAGCAACAGTGGCCGGAGTCGCGGGGATCGGAAAAACAACAATGGTGCAAAAGATTGTTCATGACTGGGCCACAGGGAAAATATACCAACAATTCCAGTTTGTCTTCAGTTTCAAATTCCGGGATTTGAACACTATTAACTGCAGAATAAACCTGAGGGAACTGATTCTGGATCAGTATCCTTACTTTGGGAATATGCTGCGGGAGGTCTGGAAGAACCCAGAGGGATTGCTGTTTATATTCGACGGTCTGGATGAATTCAAGGGCAGAATCGATTTTGCTGACAGTCGGAGAGACACAGAACCTAAGCACCAGTGTCCAGATCCCGAGTGGTGGTGTGAAGTGTCTGACATTGTGTACAGTTTAATCCAGCACAAGCTGCTCCCAGGGTGTTCAGTGCTAGTGACCACCCGCCCCACTGCGTTACATTTACTGGAAAAGGCAGAGATCAGTGTCTGGGCTGAAATCCTGGGATTTGTTGGTGAGGAACGGAAGGAATATTTCACCAGGTATTTTGAAGATCAGACGGTGGCAGCAGCTGTTTTCAAACATGTGAAGGAGAACGAGATCCTGTACACCATGAGCTACAACCCCTCCTACTGCTGGATCCTTGTCCTGGCACTGGGCCCCTTCTTCACACAAACACACCGGGACCCGCAGCGAGTTCCCAAGACCATCACACAACTATATTGCTACTTTATTTACAACATCCTGAAAAACCACGGCCGTGAGATTGAGAACCTCCGTGAGGTGTTACTGAGGGTTGGTCAGATGGCCTTCACTGGAGTGGCTGAGAAGAAGAATTGTGTTCACAGATGGAGATTTGATCAAATACAATCTGCAGCCTTCCCAGTTCCTGTCCGGGTTCCTGATGGAACTTTTGGAGAGAGAGGATTCAGCCCGGAGCGTGGTGTACACCTTCCCGCACCTCACCATCCAAGAGTTTGTAGCCGCACTCGCACAATTCCTGACTGTAGATCCCGGGAATATCGTGAAACTCCTGTCTGAAGCCCACAGCACGACAGACGGGCGATTTGAAGTATTTCTCCGTTTTGTCGCTGGTCTCTCCTCCCCACGGACAGCTTGGATCCTGGAGGAGTTTCTGGGTAAATTCCCTCATCAAACAATCTGCCGAGTGATTGACTGGGTGAAGGAGGAGGTTAAACGCCGGGCTGGAAACACAGGGAGTGAAGCTGATAAACGGAGCCTCCTGAACACGCTGCACTACCTGTTTGAGTCTCAGAATCCTGCACTGGCTCAGCAGACACTGGGATCTGTGGAAACACTTTCATTCCGTGGTGGACTGGGACTGACCCCGATTGACTGTGCGGTCCTGTCTCATGCCATCAGGCTCTGTGATACAATCAAACACCTCGATCTGGGGAGCTGCCGCATTCAGTGTGAAGGTCTCCAGCGGCTGGGACCGGCTCTGCACAAGTGTCAGGACTTGAGGTAACTGTCCGTTTGATGCTAACACTGAACTGTAAAATTGTTCCACTATTTTGTTACTAAGTCCAGCAACCCTTCTATGGGGCCGAGCGGCCGTCACTGTGCTCGGGGGGGGGGGGCACCCCTCCTATTTTAACCTCCTCCACCAGTCCCACACCCTCCCCCAGGTCACCAGTGGTTGACTCCGCCCCCCCCCCTCCCCCAGGTCACCAGTGGTTGACTCCGCCCCCCCCCCTCCCCCAGGTCACCAGTGGTTGACTCCGTCCCCCCCCCCCCCAGTTTGACCAGTGGTTGACTCCGTGAATTTTCCCCAGTCACCAGTGGTTGACGTCCCCCACCCCCCACAATAAAAACCATGTAACACAAACCGCCCCCCCACAGCATTCATCACAGTGGTGGACTCCGTCCCACAGGTCACCTGGCCAGTGGTTGACTCCCCCCCATTTTCCCCCGGGGATTCTCCTCCCCCCAACCCTCCCCCAGTCACCAGTGGTTGCCGTTAGCTGGGGGGTCCCCCCTTCAGACAAGGTAAAGTCCAGGTAAGTCCTGAATCGGTGCTTCCCCACCAGAGACCGTGGCTTCAGGTTAGTGTAGGCCACAGGCTGGCGGTCAGAGATTTAAAGTTCCCGCCGCGCCACAGCAGACCACAGGGCCAGCGGTCGAAGCTCCTCTCCAGGGATCCCCGGTGAGGGACCACGCTCCTGATGGTAAGGCCCCACCGCGCCCGCGTTAGAATTAGGCCGCAGGCCTGCGGTCGGAGCTCTTCTTCTCCTGCGTCCTCAACGAGGGATCCCATGCTGCGGACGCTGTGCCAGCTGGAGCTCCACAGACTGCGGCATCAGGCTGCCGCGGGCAAGCGAACAGAGCACTCCCCTCTGGCGACCCCCGGCGAGGGCTTGCCCGCTCCACGCCGAGAGTCCCCGCTGCTAAAGCCCCGGGCGCGTCCCCGGGAAAGGCCGCACCGATCCTCGATGTTAGGCCACGGTGGAGGCGACATGCTAAAAGTTGCCTCTCCGTGGAGGAGGTGACAAAACGATTTTCTCCTTAAACCCCCCCCCCCACACACAAGACACACAGAGAGACGTTAAAAACATACATTTAAGCACACTAAAAAAACGAAAAAGTAGAAAAAAACTGAGATGCTACTGGTGTTGTTCAATAATGTGCTGAGATGTTTCCATAAATATCCGTTTGGGAGAGGTTGTCTATCTCAGCCTCGCCGGGGTTTGTATCCGTTTGTTTCTTACTCTGTCTGTTTGTGTTTAGACTGGGAGGCAACGACCTGGGAGATTCTGGAGTGAAACTGGTGTCTGCGGCTCTGAGGAACCCGGACTGTAAAATACAGAGACTGAGGTAAGCCCCAGACTGTAAGAGATTGTGTTTACACTCACTGGGTGTCTGACACTGAACATTAATATGATCAGTAATTGTGTCACTGATAAACACTGGGGATTTGCACCGTCTCCTGTCTCTCTGTGTCCCTCACCCTCACTCTCTCTCATCTCCAGGCTGTACAGTGTCGGTCTCACAGATTCTGGAGCCGAGGATCTCGTCTCCGCTCTCAGTACAAACCACACACTGACGGAGCTGGACCTGAGTGATAATAAACTGGGAGATTCCGGAGTGAAACTGGTGTCTGCGGCTCTGAGGAACCCGGACTGTAAAATACAGAGACTGTGGTAAGTCCCAGACTGTGAGAGATTGTGTTTACACTCACTGGGTGTCTGACACTGAACATTAATATGATCAGTAATTGTGTCACTGATAAACACTGGGGATTTGCACCGTCTCCTGTCTCTCTGTGTCCCTCACCCTCACTCTCTCTCATCTCCAGGCTGAACAGTGTCGGTCTCACAGATTCTGGAGCCGAGGATCTCGCCTCCGCTCTCAGTACAAACCACTCACTGACGGAGCTGATCCTGGTAGACAACTCCCTCACAGACCGATCTGTTCCCACTCTTCGCCACCTCATACTGAACCATCCGAGTGTGAAGCAGATCATGTGAGTGTTTGTGTTAATGTTTAATGTGATCAAATATCAGGGGATCCATCCATCCATCGGGCTTCTTTCTCCTGTGATATTGTTCTGTAAATGTTGATGAAGTATTAACCCCAGTCCGTTATTGACAATGTTGTTTCATCTGTTTATTTCCTCTTTATTCCTCGACTTGTTTCAGGCTGGAGGGGAATAAGTTCAGTCCGGGGAGAAGGAACTGAGGTCACTGCAGGAACCCAGACCCGGACTGAGTGTGGACGTGTGAACATCTCAGGGTGTAAACGTCACCGCCCTGGGGACTGGAATATTGTTGGCCGATTCCCCACCCTCCCCTTTAAACGGCCGCCCTCCCCTTCTTTCCTGGTCCGAGAACACTAATGCAATTATCAAGAAAGCACATCAGCGCCTCTACTTCCTGTGAAGATTACGGAGAGTCGGTATGTCAAGGAGGACTCTCTCTAATTTCTACAGGTGCACAGTGGAGAGCATGCTGACCGGTTGCATTGTTGCTTGGTTCGGCAATTTGAGCGCCCTGGAGAGGAAGAGACTACAAAAAGTAGTAAACACTGCCCAGTCCATCATCGGCTCTGACCTTCCTTCCATCGAGGCGATTTATCGAAGTCGCTGCCTCAAAAAGGCTGGCAATATCATCAAAGACCCACAACATCCTGGCCACACACTCATCTCCCTGCCACCTTCAGGTAGAAGATACAGGAGCCTGAAGACTGCAACGACCAGGTTCAGGAATAGCTACTTCCCCACAGCCATCAGGCTATTAAATCTGGCTCGGACAAAACTCAGAACATTAATAACCCATTATTTGTTATTTGCACTTTATCAGTTTATTTATTCATGTGTTTTGTAGTCAATGCCTATTATGTTCTGTTGTGCTGAAGCAAAGCAAGAATTTCATTGTCCTGTCAGGGACACGTGACAATAAAATTGAAATTGAACTAAACCCCGACACTGCCCGGGCCGGCCGGACAGTGACGTCAAAGGCAACCCTGCATGTTGTCACATGACCCGGGTAAGTGGTGCTGCTGCTGATGCCGGATATCTGGTGCTGCCTGTTTGCCTGCCCTCCAGTAGGGAACGGGGGAATTGCAGCGGGGGGGACCTGCAGGATCCCGGATGTGACTTTATCATCAGCGGTCCCCGCTCTTGCTGCGGGTTGATGGCGACAACTGTATCCATTTGGCGGAGAAGATTAAACATGATTCTGGTGGATTCCAGACCAGGGCATCGGAGATGTCCTCAATCTTCAGGGAAAGGGGGTGAATCATTGAGATGCTTTTGAGTTGTGTCAGTGTATTGCACCACATCCTAAATATAATGGCGTGTTTGAGAAACTCACCACCACTGTACGGGATATTCTTTGTGACTGCGCTGTAATTATAGAGAGAAGTGTAGATTGGTTACTTCTTACTAACCAATTGTAGTGCTTGTTAGTAGAAGCTCCGCCTACTATGTGCTTTATATTATCAGAAGTCTGCTTAAGTAATTAGCAAAGATACTAGAGTGGAGCAAGATAGACCACTCCTGCAAAATCCAATGGACTGACGTGTAGTACCCAACGGAGTGTAACTTCCGCCATTTCAGTAAGCCCGACCCGACTTCAGTTATGCCTCTCGCAGTGTAATCAGGGTTGCGGGGGAACAATTTGTGTTTACTATGTTTATAGTATCTTTGCTTGGACATTATATCATATTATGTGTATTGGTCATTAGTGTAAGTAGCTGCTAGTTACTGTAACACCATGCAGATGAATGCTGTGAGTGGACATTAATAAACATGTGTTGTACCTTGACGTGCGTACGACTCGACTCAATATAAGCAGTACAGCACAAGAATGGACCCTTTGGCCCACAATATTTGTGCATGAACACATTTGTGTATCAGTTGAAGTTACCCACTCATCCATTACCCTACCCTGGTAACATAGAAATATAGACAATAGGTGCAGGAGTAGGCCATTCGGCCCTTGGAGCCTGCACCGCCATTCAATATGATCATGGCTGATCATCCAACTCAGTATCATGTACCTGCCTTCTCTCCATACCCCCTAATCCCTTTAGCCACAAGGGCCACATCTAACTCCATCTTAAATATAGCCAATGATATGGCTTCAACTACCTTCTGTGGCAGGGAATTCCAGAGATTCACCACTATCTGTGTGAAAAATGTTTTCCTCATCACGGTCCTAAAAGATTTCCCCCTTATCCTTAAACTGTGACCCCCTTGTCCTGGTCTTCCCCAACATCGGGAACAATCTTCCTGCATCTAGCCTGTCCAACCCCTTATGAATTTTGTAAATTTCTATTAGATCCCCACTCAATCTTCTAAATTCTAGCGAGTACAAGCCGAGTCTATCCAGTCTTTCTTCATATGAAAGTCCTGACATCCCAGGAATCAGTCTGGTGAACCTTCTCTGTACTCCCTCTATGGCAAGGATGTCTTTCCTCAGATTAGGAGACCAAAACTGTACGCAATACTCAAGGTGTGGTCTCTACCAAGGCCCTGTACAACTTCAGTAGAAATTCCCTGCTCCTATACTTAAATCCTTTTGCTAAGAATTCTAACATACCATTCGCTTTCTTCACTGCCCGCTGCACCTGCATGCCTACTTTCAATGACTGGTGTACCATGACACCCAGGTCTCATTGCATCTCCCCTTTTCCTAATCGGCCACCATTCAGATAATAGTCTACTTTCCTGTTTTTGCCACCAAAGTGGACAACCTCACATTTATCCACATTATACTGCATCTACCATGAATGTTCCCTCTCACCCAGATATTCAAGTCACCTTGCAGCCTCCTAACATCCTCCTCACAGCTAACACTGTCCCCCAGCTTCGTGTCATCCGCAAACTTGGAGATGATGCATTCAATTCCCTCGTCCAAATCATTAATATACATTGTAAATAGCTGGGGTCCCAGCACTGAGCCTTGCGGTACCCCACTAGTCACTGCCTGCCATTCTGGAAAGGACCCGTTTACTCCTACTCTTTGCTTCCTGTCTGCCAGCCAGTTCTCTATCCACATCAATACTGAACCCCCAATACCGTGTGCTTTCAGTTTGTATACTAATCTCTTATGTGGATGCTGTCGAAAGCCTTCTGAAAGTCCAGATATAACACATCCACTGGTTCTCCCTTATCCACTCTACTAGTTACATCCTCGAAAAATTCTATAAGATTTCGTCAGACACGATTTACCTTTCATAAATCCATGCTAACTTTGTCCAATGATTTCACCACTTTCCAAATGTGCTGCTATCCCATCTTTAATAGCTGATTCTAGCAGTTTCCCCAATACAGATGTTAGACTAACTGGTCTGTAATTCCCCGTTTTCTCTCTCCCTCCCTATTTTAAAAATTGGGGTTACATTAGCTACCCTCCTATCCTCAGGAACTACTCCAGAATCTAAAGAGTTTTGAAAAATTATCAGTAATGCATCCACTATTTCTGGGGCTACTTCCTTAAGTACTCTGGGATGCAACCTATTTGGCCCTGGGGATTTATCGGCCTTTAATCCATTCAATTTACCTAACACCACTTCCCGGCTAACCTGGATTTCACTCAGTTCCTCCATCTCATTTGAGGTCCCCTGCTATTTCCGGCAGATTATTTATGTCTTCCTTAGTGAAGACAGAACCAAAGTAGTTATTCAATTGGTCTGCCATGTACTTGTTCTCCATGATCAATTCACCTGTTTCTGACTGCAAGGGACCTACATTTGCTTTAACTAATCTCTTTCTCTTCACATATCTATAAAAACTTTTGCAGTCAGTTTATATCTTCCCTGCCAGTTTTCTTTCATAATCTATTTTCCCGTTCCTAATTAAGCCCTTTGTCCCCCTCTGCAGGGCTCTGAATTTCTCCCAGTCCTCTGGTAGGCTGCTTTTTCTGGCTAATTTGTATGCTTCGTCTTTTGTTTTGATACTATACCTGATTTCCCTTGTTATCCACGGATGCACTACCTTCGCTGATTTTTCTTTTGCCAAACTGGGATGAACAATTGTTGTAGTTCATCCATGCAGTCTTTAATTGCCTTCCATTGCATATCCACCGTCAACCCTTTAAGAATCAATTGCCAGTCTATCTTTGCCAATTCACGTCTCATACCCTCAAAGTTACCTTTCTTTTAGTTCAGAACCCTTGTTTCTGATTTAATAATGAAGCACTCAACCATATTATGGTCACTCTTGCCCAAGGGGCCATGCACAACAAGACTGTTAACTAACCCTTCCTCATTACTCAATACCCAGTCTAAAATAGCCTGCTCTCTCATTGGTTCCTCTACATGTTGGTTTAGAAAACTATCCCGCATACATTCCAAGAAATCCTCTTCCTCAGCACCCCTGCCAATTTGATTCACCCAATCTATATGTAGATTGAAGTCACCCATTATAACTGTTTTACCTTTGTTGCACGCATTTCTAATTTCCTGTTTAATGCCGTCCTCAACTCCACTACTACTGTTAGGTGGCCTGTACATAACTCCCACTAGCTATATCGATTCCACATCCTCCAAGCTAATGTCCTTTCTTTCTATTGCGTTAATCTCCTCTCTAACCAGCAATGCTACCCCACCTCCTTTTCCTTTCTGTCTATCCCTCCTGAATATTGAATATCCCTGGATGTTCAGCTCCCAGCCTTGGTCACCCTGGAGCCATGTCTCCGTGATCCCAACTATATCATAGTCAATAGCTATCTGCACATTCAACTCATCCACCTAATTAAAAAATTCTCCTTGCATTGAGACACAAATCCTTCAGGCTTGTTTTTACAACACTCTTACTCCTTATACAATTATCTTGAAAAGTGGCCCTTTTTGATCTTTGCCCTGGATTTGTCTGCCTGCCACTTTTACTTTTCACCTTGCTACCTATTGCTTCTACCCTCATTTTGCACCCTTCTGTCTCTCTGCTCACACATTTAAGAAACACTTTCCCTTTACTTCCATCATCGACTATCCCATTTGACATCCCACCCCCCTTATTCAGTTTAAAACCACCCGTGGACTCTTGTATTCTTGCTCACTGAAATATCTCTCGTATGCTAGAATGAAGACGACATTCTCCAACGCCTCTTGAATCGCCGCTTCCAGCCTCTGACGGTAATGATTTGTCAAATCCAGCAGTTGTGAATCATCACACCTTTCCAGGAGCTCCATCATCAAAGACATTGTAGGAGCTGTGATGAATCAAAATAATGGAATTATCAAGTGTTGTCTGTTTTCCTCCACCCATAGCTGTCACCACCCACTCTGCTAAAAGGCAGACCACATGATGGAGATGAGGTGCCCCGATCAGCGGGTTGCTGTCAGGCCACGAGCCGGATCTACCTGCACCCTGCACAGAGGGAGGGAGGGAGACCCGGCTGTGATCCTCGACTTGCCCTGACAATGGTCCCCAGGCAGTTGATGTAACTTATTCCCTGCGGCATCTAAACAATGCGCAAACTCACAACAATTGTTCCTCTCCCACTGTTCAATCCCACGGGTGCATTCTCTTCTTGATTCTGGATGGACACAATGTCAACACATTTTGACAGAATACACCGTTGCGACATTAAACGCAACTTATTCTCACACTTTAGCTTTAGCATTCAGAGTTCAGAGGTACAGTATGCAAACAGGCCCTTCGGCCGAGCGAGTCCATGCCAAGCATCAATCCATCACCCGCTCACACTAGTTTTGTTATCTCCCATTCTGCATATTAGGAGCACATTTACAGAGGGCAATTGATGTTCATGCCAGTATGCCTTAGGTATATGAGAGGAAACACACGCTGTCATAAGAAAAACGTGCAAACTCCACACAAACAGTGGCCGTGGATAGAATCGAACCCGAGTCTCCGGCGCTGTGAGCCAGCGGTTCTACCAGCTGCACTACTGTGCCCACACTTATTATTGTCACATGTACTGAGAAACAGTGAAAATATTTTGTTTGCATGCTGTCCAATCTAATCAGGTAATACTGTACACAAATACAGCCAAGCCAAGCACAAGTACAGCAGGTAGAGTGAAGAGAGTGCTGAATATAGTTTTCTCAGCATGTAGCGATACAGTTTCAGAGAAAACATCCAACGTCCGCAATGAAATAGTTGGTAAAAATAAGGACTGTGTCCCCACACAGGCCACAACTCACCAATGGAAGGATCTTTCAGTAGACTGATAACATCATAATAAGAATGCACAAGATTCACAGCAACGTGGTTCTATACATTCAGAACCCGTTTACTGAGAAGACAGAGGGTTGTTCTTCTGGCTGGGGGTCTGTGGCAACACTGGGGTGCACAGCTTTAAGCTGAAAGGGGTGGAATTCAAAGGAGATGTGCGGGTGAAGTTATTTATACACAGAGGATGGTGGGTGCCTGGAACGCGCTGCCAGGTGTGGTGGTTGGGGCATATACCATCGTGGTATTGAAGCTTTTTGATATGCAGGGAATGGAGAAATATGGATTGTATGAAGGCAGTGGAGATGAGTTTCATTTGGCATTGGTCCGCATGGACATTGTGGACCGTAAATACCTTTCCTGTGCTGTAGATTACTGTGCTCTATCTACCTTTGTTGATATACGTACAGAATATTATTTTCCATTTGGCCTTGTTACTTCAAACACATCTCTTGCATCCTGTAATCGTAATGATATAATGTGATTATATTTAACGGTTTGTTTTCAACTTTCTTTCTAATGTAGACATTTCAGATTATTTCTCTCTCGCTACATGGCAGAATGACAAAGTCACACCGCACAGACAGAGATGCTTCATCCAGATGTGTCGACCAACCTGCCCTATCTGAGCCAGCCCTATTTGTCCATGTTTGCCATTATCATTCCAAACCTTTCTTTCCCATGTACCTGCCCAGAATCTGAAGGGCATCTCCCAGTCAAGGCTGATGGTGGATGCTGGTGAGAGAATGGCATTGAAGAGTTTGAGATAGGGCCATGGATATACAGGGAATCTGGGAATATTGATTTGAAAGTTACACAATAGAAACAGGGTATTCAGTTTATTGACTCCACGGAGACGATCGATCGATCCCCCACTTATTCTGCAAACTTCACGTGAGCAGATTAGTTTAACCCGGCATCATGTTGGGCACAGACAGCATGAAGGGTTTGTTCTTGTACTGCAGTGTACTAGTTCAAATGGAATTCCCCATCCTCTTTCAATACTTCCTAGTCCCTTCCCTTCTCTCCTTATCCCAATATATAACCTATTCCCCATCCGCAAATTTCCACAGCCATTCCACCCAAATCTCTCCACTTGCTTTACATTTCACGTGCCGTGCAATTTACAAACAACTTGCCGCGTAACAAGACTGACTCATTTTCTCTTGAGTGTCATTGTAGTCCTGGTTTCATCTCTAACCATCTGACAATCAACACCCCCCTCACCACCTCATCCATATTCAACTTTCCCATGCCAGGCTCCCACCACTTTCTGCATTCTCTCCCCAACTACAATCAATCCTTTCCGGTTCAGGCCTATTTTGACATTCCTAATTCCTTGGTTCTCTCTCATTTCCCCATTAAACCTCTAACAACTCACTGGGAGTAGTTTCCCATCCCTGATAACATGCCCCCCCCCCCCCCCCCCCCCCCCCCCCCATGTTTTGAGAGGTTGGGGACATCCCCACCAAGTTTTTGTGATCCGATTTTAAAATCGCCGCTTTCCGTGAGGCAGTTGTGGTGGGACTGAGGATAGAGCACGGTGATTGGAGGAGGGAGACGTGGCACAGACCTGCACCTCATCCGCAGGCAGGATCGATCCCAGCCGGGTCTCCGGCGCTGTCCCGAGTGCCCAACCCCCCCCCCCCCACGGGTGGCCAAAGAGGTCGGCAGTCAGACACGATCTGTACCCCCAGGCCCACAGCCAGCACGGAGAAACAGCCCTACACCCAGCTCAACTCTGCCTGGCCCGCCAGGTGAACCTGCCTGGACTTGCGGGAAATATTGAAATATGGCATTTATATCTGGCGTAATTCTGCAACACACCGTCGTCTGTCCTCGTTGTCGAGGTCACTGGATCTCCTCCCTGGTCCGCTCCATCAGTCATGGTGGTGACTGCCGTTCACACGTCCCGCTGCTCTGTAATACACAGATTCAAAGCCGGTATTAGACAACAATTGCAAGGAGCAGGACAACACTTTCAGCTGATGATATCACACGCTGTACAGTGTGTAGGAAAGAACTGCAGAGGTACACAAAATTGCTGGAGAAACTCAGCGGGTGCAGCAGCATCTATGGAGCGAAGGAAATAGGCAACGTTTCGGGCCGAAACCCTTCTTCAGACCATCAGTCTGCTGCACCCGCTGAGTTTCTCCAGCAATTTTGTGTACCTTCGATTTTCCAGCATCTGCAGTTCCTTCTTGAAAACAAAGAACTGCAGATGTTGGTTTAAATCGCAGATAGACACAAAATGCTGGAGTAACTCAGCGGGACAAGCAGCACCTCTGGAGAGAAGCGTTTTTTTTAAACGGGTGACGTTTCAGGTCAAGACCCTTCTTCAGACTGATTCAGTCCCTCCAACACATGCTTATCTTATCAAAGCCCCTAAATCAATGGAACAAACATACGTTGGAGACAGCACTAATGGCAAAGTATCTTTGCAGGAAATAAGATGGGGGAACTTGTAGTCTGGTTAGCTCTAGAAATTAGCTTTATTTGGAACAATGAATTAGGAGCAGGAATATGACACTTGGCCTCTTGAGTTTGATATGCCTTTTTGTAAGGTAGCAAGGGGTGGGGCATTCTGAGGAAGTGTTAGAGTGGGGCATTCTGAAACCATGGGAAGATGTTGTATAGAAATATAGAAAATAGGTGCAGGAGGAGGCCATTCGGCCCTTTGAGCCAGCACCGCCATTCATTGTGATCATGACTGATCGTCCCCTATCAATAACCCGTGCCTGCCTTCTCCCCATATCCCTTGATTCCACTAGCCCCTAGAGCTTTATCAAACTCTCTCTTAAATCCATCCAGTGACTTGGCCTCCACTGCCCTCTGTGGCAGGGAATTCCACAAATTCACAACTCTCTGGGTGGAAAAGTTTCTCCTCATCTCAGTCTTAAATGACGTCCCCTTTATTCTAAGACTGTGGCCCCTGGTTCTGGACTCGCCCAACATTGGGAACATTTTCCCTGCATCTAGCTTGTCCAGTCCTTTTATAATTTTATATGTTTCTATAAGATCTCCCCTCATCCTAAACTCCAGCAAATACAAGCCTAGTCTTTTCAATCTTTCCTCATATGACAGTCCCGCCATCCCAGGGATCAATCTCGTGAACCTATGCTGCACTGCCTCAATCACAAAACTGTATGCAATACTCCAGATCTGGTCTCACCAGAGCCCTATACAATTGCAGAAGAACCTCTTTACTCCTATACTGAAACCAAGACCAAAGAGATGGTGGTTAAGTTTGACCGACCGTAAGACAGACCGTCCCAACTCGTTAGTTCTCATTTCATTATTCAAATCTGTACAAAATGCCTTCCATGCTACAAATCCTCAAAGTATATTTTCCTCTTGCTACCATTCTGCTGCTTCGTCTCCTGGGATCACTCTCTCCGCTGTGACCAGAGGCTGATAAAAACGAGCAACACTCCTTTACTCTGGCAAGAGGAAGTTGCTGGCCAAAAATAAATGAAAACTGGAATAACAGGTTCAACATCTGACGCCCCAATATCATTATAAATAATTACCGTGAACGTTGAGCCATTTAGTAACTGAAACAAAGTCCAACATTTACTTTACAAATGTATAGATCTGTGTCATTGTGCAACATGAATCTCCACCAACACATCCAATGGCAAAACGCAACCTATTGCATTTATCTGTTTATTTATGTGTGTATATATATATATATATATATATCTATGGTATATGGACACACTGATCTGTATTTATGCTGACAATATTCTGTTGTGCTGCAGCAAAGCAAGAATTTCATTGTCCTATCTGGATCAAATGACAATAAACTCTCTTGACTTGACATGACCAGATGGCGATAAAAATGTGCAACTCTCCGTACAGAAGGCTCAGAAAGGCCTTTACTCTGGTAATTGAGGACGTTTTATCAGCAAAAATATCTGAAACCAGAAATAACAAGCTGACGGTTTCATTATGAAATAGTTCCCTGAACCATTTAGTAAGTGTAAAACAAACTGGGACATTTGCTTTGACTCCAGCAGACTGCTCAGCTCATTCAACACATCAAGTGTTGGTTACAACTTTAAGTGTGTACAAGTGTGTGTGATGGATGTGCAGCATGAATCTACACCAACACATCCAATGACAAAACACAGCAGCTGTTGCTGAACATGACTTTTCTGCTTCAAACTATCACTGGGACACATTTACTCACAACAATAAATTCAATGTGTTGCAGACAGACAAGAACAAATCACATTCAATGGGGAATTTAACCCAAGTCTCTCCCCAAGATTAGAGCCGTCCACTGGGGAGCGGCGGACAAAATACTCACCGATGGATGGATGGATGTCAATCTGCTGTCCTCGCTCCCCAGCCCTGAGTCTCCCCGCCCGTCCGGATAGTAGGGCCCCACTCCCCACAGCAGCCCCGAGTCTCCCCACACGACTGCCAGTTCCCAAAATGGCCGCCTATGGCTTCACTCCTATTGACTTCAATGAGAAACTGCCAGTATTTAAGATGGCTGCCTATGGCTTCACCCCTATTGACTTTAATGGGGAACTGCCAGTATTTAAGATGGCCGCCTATGGCTTCACTCACATTGACGTCAATGGAAAACTGCCAGTATTTAAGATGGCTGCCTATGACTTCACTCGCATTGACATCAATGGGAAACTGCCAGTAGTTAAGATGGCCACCTATGGCTTCACCCCTATTGACTTCAATGGGAAACTGCCAGTAGTTAAGATGGCCGGCTATGGCTTCACTCCCATCTACTTCAATGGGAGACTGCCAGTACTTAAGATGGCCGCCTATGGCTTCACTCCCATTTACTTCAATGGGAGACTGCCAGTAGTTAAGATGGCCGCCTATGGCTTCACCCCTATTGACTTCAATGGAGCCGTTGAGTCCACTGGGGAGCGGCGGACAAAATACTTAGCGATGTCCTTGCTCCCCAACCCCGAGTCTCCCCGTTCCCGGACAGTCTGGCCCCGCTCCCCACAGCGGCCCTGAGTTCCCTCATCCACCGCCTCTGCAACAGGTCAGTCGGCAGGATGGAAGGAAGTGCCGCGAGGCAGTCCATTCAAAATGGCGCCAAGAATCGACCCCCGCGCGTGCGCGTTCTCAATGGCCACCCGACTTGGCGGGAAGAGGCAGCGCGCGGGGACGCCGGCAGCCAATGGGATGCATGGGCGGGGGATGGGTGCTGATCATGGCTGGTCATCCACAATCAGTATCCTGTTCCTACCTTCTCCCCATATCCCCTGACTCCGCTATCTTTAAGAGCCCTATCGAGCTCTCTCTTTAAAGCTTCCAGAGAACCGGCCTCCACCGCCCTCTGAGGCAGAGAGTCCCACAGGCTCACCACTCTCTGTGTGAAAATGTGTTTCCTCGTCTCCGTTCTAAATGACTTACCTGACGTCCCTTGTCAGCCACAGTCACCCCTTACTCCCCTTGGAATCTTTCTTCCTCTTTGGAATGAACTGATCTTGAACCTTCTGTATTATTAAAGGATTGAAAAGGAGTAAATTGGGACAGTTTGTTTTATGGGAAAGAAGTGGAAGAGAAATGGAGGACATTTAAAAGTGACATTTTAAGAGTACAGAATCTTTATGTCCCTGTTCGGTTGAAAGGAAATAGTAAAAATTGGAAAGAGCCATGGTTTTCAAGGGAAATTGAACACTTGGTTCGGAAAAAGAGAGAGATCTACAATGTTTATAGGCAGCATGGAGTAAATGAGACTTTGACTCTGACATCGGGGGGGGAGGGGGGGGGGGGAGAGTGCAGTGGAGAGATACGTTTTTTTGGCCTTCCATCACAGCGATGTGATGGAATGTTTATGTAAATTATGTTGTGTCTTGGGTCTATTTGTTTGTAATGTATGGCTGCAGAAACGGCATTTCGTTTGGACCTCAAGGGATCCAAATGACAATTAAATTGAATCTTGAATCTTGAGGTGCTTGAGGAGTATAAAGAATGTAAAAAGAATCTTAAGAAAGAAATTAGAAAAGTTAAAAGAAGATATGAGGTTGCTTTGGCAAGTAAGGTGAAAGTAAATCCAAAGGGTTTCTACAGCTCTATTAATAGTAAAATGATAACGAGGGATAAAATTGGTCCATTAGAGTCAGAGTGGACAGCTATCTGCAGAGCGAAAAGAGATGGGGGAGATATTGAACAATTTCTTTTCTTCGGTATTCACCAAGGAGAAGGATATTGAATTACGTGAGGTAAGGGAAACTAGTAGAGTAGCTATGGAAACTATGAGATTCAAAGAAGAGGAAGTACTGGCACTTTTGAGAAATATAAAAGTGTGGATAAGTCTCCAGGTCCAGACAGGATATTCCCTCGGACATTGAGGGAAGTTAGTGTAGAAATAGCAGGGGCTATGACAGAAATATTTCAAATGTCATTAGAAACGGGAATAGTGCCGGAGGATTGGCGTACTGCGCATGTTGTTCCATTGTTTAAAAAGGGGTCTAAGAGTAAACCTAGCAATTATAGACCTGTTAGTTTGACGTCAGTGGTGGGCAAATTAATGGAAAGGATACTTAGAGATAATATATATAAGCATCTGGATAAACAGGGTCTGATTAGGAACAGTCAACATGGATTTGTGCCTGGAAGGTCATGTTTGACTAATCTTGAATTTTTTGAAGAGGTTCCTCAGGAAATTGATGAGGGTAAAGCAGTGGATGTTGTATATATGGACTTCAGTAAGGCCTATGACAAGGTTCCTCATGGAAGGTTGGTTAAGAAGGTTCAATGGTTGGGTATTAATGGTGGAGTAGCAAGATGGATTCAACAGTGGCTGAATGGGAGATGCCAGAGAGTAATGGTGGATGGTTGTTAGTCAGGTTGGAGGCCAGTGACGAGTGGGGTGCCTCAGGGATCTGTGTTGGGTCCACTGTTGTTTGTCATGTACATCAATGATTTGGATGATGGATTGGTAAAATGGATTAGCAAGAATGCAGATGATACTAAGATAGGTGGGGTTGTGGATAATGAAGTAGATTTTCAAAGTCTACAGAGAGATTTATGCCAGTTGGAAGAGTGGGCTGAAAGATGGCAGATGGAGTTTAATGCTGATAAGTGTGAGGTGTTACATCTTGGCAGGACAAATCAAAATAGGACGTACATGGTAAATGGTTGGGAATTGAAGAATGCAGTTGAACAGTGGGATCTGGGAATAACTGTGCACAGTTCCCTGAAAGTGGAATCTCATGTAGATAGGGTGGTAAAGAGAGCTTTTGGTGTGCTGGCCTTTATAAATCAGAGCATTGAGTATAGAAGGTACACAAAAAAATGCTGGAGAAACTCAGCGGTTGCAGCAGCATCTATGGAGCGAAGGAAATAGGTGACGTTTCGGGCCGAAACCCTTCGTCAGACATTGAATATAGAAGTTGGGATGTAATGTTACAATTATACCAAGCATTGGTGAGGCCAATTCTGGAGTATGGTGTACAATTTTGGTTGCCTAATTATAGGAAGGATGTCAACAAAATAGAGAGAGTACAGAGGAGATTTACTAGAATGTTGCCTGGGTTTCTGCAATAAGTTACAGGGAAAGGTTGAACAAGTTAGGGCTTTATTCTTTGGAGCGCAGAAGGTTAAGGGGGAACTTGATAGAGGTCTTTAAAATGATGAGAGGGACAGACAGAGTTGATGTGGATAAGCTTTTCCCACTGAGAGAAGGGAAGATTCAAACAAGGGGACATGACTTGAGAATTAAGGGACAGAAATTTAGGGGTAACTTCTTTACTCAGAGAGTGGTAGCTGTGTGGAATGAGCTTCCAGTGAAGGTGGTGGAGGCAGGTTCGATTTTATCATTTAAAAATAAATTGGATAGGTATATGGATGGAAAAGGAATGGAGGGTTATGGTCTGAGTGCAGGTAGATGGGACTAGGGGAGAATAAGTGTTCAGTACGGACTAGAAGGGTCGAGATGGCCTGTTTCCCGTGCTGTAATTGTTATATGGTTATTATACCCAGAAATACCTGCCATTGTTGTTCCACTGTCATCCCTGCTAGGGTATCTTTCCAGTCAACTTTGGCCAGCTCCTCCCTCATGGCCCCATACTCCCCTTTATTCAACTGCAACACTGACACATCCAATCTACCCTTCTCCCTCTCCAATTGTAGATCAAACCTGACCATCTTATGGTCACTAGCTCCTAATGGCTCCTTAACCTCAAGTTCCTTTATCAAATCCGATTTGTTACACAACACTAAATCCAGAATTGCCTTCTCCCTGCTAGGCTCCAATACAAGCTGCTCTAAGAATCCATCACGGAGGCACTCCACAAACTCCCTTTCGTGGGGTCCAGTCCCAACCTGATTTTCCCAGTCTACCTGTTTTTCCCAGTCTACATGTTGAGATCTCCCATAACAAGCGTAGCATTGCCTTTCTTCCTTGCTTCGTTGCAGCTAGTCGGGTGAATATTGATTTGCGAGGTGCGGCTGTAGTTCTGTGGGTGCAGTGCTCAGTATCTGCATGCAAGCAGCTGCCTGTCCGCAGTGTGGATTCCAAGCCTCACATTCCTCAGTACAGGGAGCGGTCTCGCTGCTGAACCCAAGACCAACCTGTTTGACAACCTTCTCAGATTCAGATTCAGATTCACTGTATTTTAATTGTCATTGTCAAGTACGTTTAATGCATTTAGCATGTCCTTTGACCCTTTCTAGCCGGTAGGAATAATAAGTGTCCGTAACATTGGCAGTCACCGAGGTACGTTGAACAGAATTGACAGCGGCCGGAGAAGAATTTTCTAAACCGACAACAGTTCGGCAACGGAGAGACCTGTAGCGCCTCCCGGATGGTAGGAGGGTAAACAGTCCATGGTTGGGGTGAGAGCAGTGGCGATGCTATGCAGTACAGACACCACGTGGAACCGGTGATGCTTTGGGCAATTTTCACCACCCTCTGCAATGCCTTCCGGTCGGAGACCAGTTGCCATACCATACTGTCATGCAGTTGGTAAGGAGAATCATCCCAGTCTCAGATCTTCTACTCAGGAAGAAGAGACGCTGAGCCCTTGATCCCACCCAAGAGAGGTCATCAATGTTGACTCCTAGGAACCTGAAGCTAGAAACACGTTCCACCTCCGTCCCGTAAATGTGGATGGGGGTGTGCGTGCCGCCTCTGGACTTCCTGAAGTCTACAATGAGCTCCTTGGTCTTCCCCATTGGAGTTAAGGGCCAGGTTGTTGTCAGCGCACCATGCTGCTAAGTGCTGGACCTCCTCCCTGTAGGCCAGCTCATCGTTGTTGCTGATGAGGCCAATCACCGTTGTTTCATCTGCATACTTGATTATGGTGTTAGTACCATGTACAGGTGTGCAGTCATATGTGAAGAGGGAGTAGAGCTCCCACAGCCCTGAGGACTGCAAATGTGAAATAAAGTCTACCTACAGATGCTGCAGTCTAAAAGTCCAAACCCACAGATGCTGCAGGTCAAATATCAAACCCAATAATGAATGCTGCAGGTCTAAAGCATTCTCATAAGTGTCCCACGGGAGAGGCTGCAGATGGCATCCTCCGTACTCCTGTTCTTGTGGTAGGCAAACTGATAGGGATCCAGTGTGGGGGGTAGGCAGCTTTTGAGGTGTGCCAGGACCAGCCTCTCGAAGCACTTGGTGATGATGGGGGTAAGTGCAACTGGTCGGAAGTCGTTGAACCCACAGATAATGTGCTGCAGGTTTAATATAAAAACCCACAGATGCTGCAGGTCTAATATCAGGAACCCACAGATCTGCTCCATGGTCTGAAATGCAGTACCACCACAGTCCCACTTCACAGGAGAATCTCCGCAGGTCTACAGGATCAAACCCACCCAAAGGTTCATCAAGAAGCTGTGGGGAACAGGGCCCCACTGTCTGGGTGGGCGGGGAGACTCAGGGCAGGGGAGGGAGGACAGCAGTGACATCCATCCATCCATCCATCCATCCATCCATCCATCCATCCATCCATCCATCCATCTGTGAGTATTTTGTCTGCCGCTCCCCAGTGCTGCAAATGTGAAATAAAGACCTACAGATGCTGCAGGTCTAAACACAAACCCACAGATGCTGCAGGTCTAATATCAAACCCACAGATGCTGCAGGTCTAAACACAAACCCACAGATGCTGCAGGTCTAATATCAAACCCACAGATGCTGCAGGTCTAAACATCAAACCCACAGATGCTGCAGGTCTAAACAAACAAACCCACAGATGCTGCAGGTCTAATATCAAACCCACAGATGCTGCAGGTCTAATATCAAACCCACAGATGCTGCAGGTCTAATATCAAACCCACAGATGCTGCAGGTCCCACAGATGCTGCAGGTCTAAACAAACCCACAGATGCAAAACCCACAGATGCTGCAGGTCTAAACACAAACCCACAGATGCTGCAGGTCTAAACTCAAACCCACAGATGCTGCAGGTCTAAACACAAACCCACAGATGCTGCAGGTCTAATATCAAACCCACAGATGCTGCAGGTCTAATATCAAACCCACAGATGCTGCAGGTCTAAACACAAACCCACAGATGCTGCAGGTCTAATATCAAACCCACAGATGCTGCAGGTCTAAACTCAAACCCACAGATGCTGCAGGTCTAATATCAAACCCACAGATGCTGCAGGTCTAAACACAAACCCACAGATGCTGCAGGTCTAAACACAAACCCTACAGATGCTGCAGGTCTAAACCCACAGATGCTGCAGGTCTAAACACAAACCCACAGATGCTGCAGGTCTAAACACAAACCCACAGATGCTGCAGGTCTAAACTCAAACCCACAGATGCTGCAGGTCTAATATCAAACCCACAGATGCTGCAGGTCTAATATCAAACCCACAGATGCTGCAGGTCTAATATCAAACCCACAGATGCTGCAGGTCTAAACTCAAACCGGATAACACAACCTCAAGTTCCCATTTAGGTTGCACACCACCTTTACTTTAAAATATCGATGAGTCCAAATGGTGAACTCTCTCCACCAACAGAACATGTCACACGTCATGGGTGGAATTGGCTGCTCACAACTTCTGCTCAAATAAAACAAATGCTGTTCCGACACGTAAACACAACTCAAACATTTACCACACATTTCTAATTCCAAGAAAGGTTAACATTGGCAAAGTCACCGGCTGTTAGGTGGTTAATTGGAATAAGTTTGGAAATTATTAACTGTATTTGGAACTTTGATAAATTATTGGAAAGGCTAAATTTCACGAGAGCATCAATTGAGCTGTATAGAGTAATGAGATGAGGGATGAAAGGAGGAGGAGCAGTTTAGCACAATGATACAGGAATTAGCTGAAAGTTGTAGACCTGGTGAAACGTTTCCCCCACCACAGGATCAGTACAGATCTGGAACTCACAGAAACATAGAAAATAGGTGCAGGAGTAAAGGCCATTCGGCCCTTCGAGCCTGCACCACCATTCAATATGATCACGGCTGATCATCTAACTCAGTATTCCATCCCTGCCTTCTCTCCATACCTCCTGATCCCTTTAGCCACAAGGGCCACATCTAACTCCCTATTAAATATAAACAATGAACTGTGGCCTCAACTACCTTCTGTGGCAGAGAATTCCACAGCTAAAATTACCTGTGAAGAAACGTATACACTACAATATGTGCTTGAAGACTGGTTACCAGAAGGTGGGATCTGGCCAATGAACTCTTGCACAACCGGCAAAGACACTGTGGGTCAAATAACTGGCTTCCTCTGTCCTCAATGTATTGAAACCGCAAATGATCAACAGTAGCTGGGGGCTGGAGGTACCACTCGTAGACACAGTGATGAAGACTGGAACCCCAAGCACATTTACACTGGGTGGAGCTGGGCAGCCCTGCATTGTTCCACCGTTACTCAGAGTCAGAAACAAGCCACCCCAGAAACACTCCGACCACCACCCCAGTCACAGATTCTGACCCCTGGATCTGGACTCTTCACTCAGGGGAAAAACCAGGAGTCAAGAGTGTTACATTCTCACATGTAGAATGGAACAATTAAATGCTTGCATGCAGCATAACATAACACCCGGCATACATCCAATCTATGGACATTTCATTCAGGTCATCGCTCATTTCTCTAAACATTAAAGAACAGAGGCTGAGCATCGGTCTCACTACACACGGCAACACCAGTGTGATGAAACTTGATGCAATATTATTCCTTATTTATGTTAATAAATGTTATCTAATACTCTTGGTGCTGCTGCAGCAAGGCACCATGTTTAGGGATGTTGCAAAACTTACCTTCAGCGGCACTGCAGTTCTGTCACTGCCCGTGTGCGCGACTTTGGCGCCTTTGAGAGGGGGGCGGGTTTAAAACGCCGTTTTCGCTAGGCTATAGGGTGATTTCACCAAAGGTCAAATGAGCGTAGATCCCCCCTCACGTGACCGAAAATTCTGACTGGAGGACATCTCTCAGTTTGGTACATGTAAGTGAATGGGGAAACGCGCACTTTCCCACCCGTTAATAATGCCTTAGTTTTGATGAAATTCAGCGAGCAAATGCGATAATTCCCGATATTTTGGATCTTAAAATCACCACGGCAATTGTCAGCTGTTCATTTCCGCGGCTTTCTACCTTCAGTTCCCTCTTGTAATTACCTCACTTTCTATCTTTTGTTTTGCCTGAAAATTTAGGTCGCTGTGCTTCAGGGTCACCCCGACTAGCACAGAAAATTTCAGCTCAAAAATCGGCCGTTTTCCATGTTTTTAACGGGTGGGAAAGTGCGCGTTTCCCCATTCACTTACATGTACCAAACTGAGAGAAGTCCTCCAGTCAGAATTTTCGGTCACGTGAGGGGGGATCTACGCTCATTTGACCTTTGGTGAAATCACCCTATTGAAATCAATGTTATTCAGCCTGCTTAGTTGCTGACGAAAAATCGCAGCGACATTCGTTCGCTGCAGTTATTTTTAAACTGTTGGATTATTTAATTGCTATAGTAAATTAAAAATCATCTTCCAAAGCCGCAAACGCCGATAATGGGACGGATCTCACGTAGGGGACAAGGCAAGGTAGGCTGTTTATTTTTACATTAGAAAGTGCTTCTTAAGTTCCCTTTAATCAAAATTTTAAGTTGCGAGAGGGTGACTTGGAGCCCATCCGAACCGGCAGTATTTTTCCTGCCGACATGGGGCTCAAATCCACCGTAACCGCCACGTTCCCAACAGACCATTCCAGAAAATCCCACTCGCAAGCTGATTTAATTGGCTATTTATTTACAGCAATTAAACACTAAATTCCTTCCATTTGGCCTATAAATTAATGACAATGAGATTTAAAAATCATGTTTTATTGTTAATTCTTGTGTGAATGTTCTTTGGACACTTAGGCTATTTAAAAATGTTAATCTTTTCTTAAGGAATGGATAGATGTTTAAATCTAGTAATTTTGGAATCAGCTACAATTGGGTAACTAACTAATTATATGCTTTAATTTCAGGTCATCCAAGTAAGATTGTTTCATATTTGTTTCAGAATGCTTCAATCTATAATAACTTACATTTTCTTTCAGTTCTCTTAATTTTTAATAAAGTTATGGCCATTTGACTGTCCTTGATCACAGCTTTTGTGTTAAGTCAATGGAAAAGCAATAGGGAACAAGATGCTAATTTCCGAGTGTGAAAATGGCCATAATTGTTTTAATACTGAAGATATGAAAGTGAATTAGGTGTCAAATTAAAGTTCTTTTTATGCTTTATCTGATGGGATAAATTGCAGACTTGATTTTAAAAATCTCAAAATTTTGTACAGCATTGCTGCTTCATTGTCTGCTGGCAAGGATGGCCTCACATTTCCCACAGTCACCCCATCTGGCACCATGCTGTCACTCACACCCTGTCCCCACCCTGCCGAGCCCTCTCGCCCCCCCACACCCTCACCCTCCTGAACCCTCTCTTCACCCTCCACCCTCTCCTCACCCTCCTGAACCCTCTCTTCACCCTCCACACCCCCTCCTCACCCTCCTGAACCCTCTCTTCACTCTCCTGAACCCTCTCTTCACCCACCCCCACCCTACTGAACCCTCTCTCCGTCCTCCACAACCCACCCTCTCCCAAACCTACTGTGCACCCTCCACATCCCTTCCGAACCCTCTCTGCACCCTCTCCCCTCTCTCCCAAACCCTCTCTGCACCCTACAAACCCCGTCCCCATCCTCACGAACCCTCTCTGCACCCTCCACGCCCCATCAAATAGTGAAAGGCTTGGACAGAGTGAATGTGGAGAGGATGTTTCCACCAGTGGGAGAGTCTAGGACCAGAGGGCACAGCCTCAGAATTAAAGGATGTACCTCTAGAATGGAGATGATGAGGAATTTCTTGAGCTGGAGGGTGGTGAATCTGTGGGATTCATTGCCGCAGACGGCTGTCATTAGGTATTTTTAAGGCGGAGATTGACAGATTCTTCATTCGTACGGGTGTCAGGGTTATGGGGAGAAGGCAGGAGAATGGGGTTGAGAGGGAGACATAGATCAGCCGTGATTGAGTCTAAGAAAAAAATCATCGTCTATATCTCTCGTTTCCCTTATCCGTAACCAGGCTGAAGAAGGGCCTCGACCATGATTGAATGGCGGAGTAGACTAGATGGGCCGACTGGCCTCATTCTGCTGCTCCCCACGGCAGACCCCTCTCAGCCCGGTGATGCATAAACTCGGGGCGTCACCGGGCAGCTGCGGCTGCAGGAACCCCTTCACTGATGAGCGGGGACCCGGTTGACAAACGGCGCCACTCTCCCCGGGGATTCACGGTGGCGCCTACAGCGGTCGAGTTGCTGACTTACAGCAACATACAGCGCTGGAGACCCGGGTTCGATCCTGCGGACTCTGTACGGAGTTTGCACCTTCTCCCTGTAACCTGTGGGGGTTTTCGCCCAGATCTCCGGTTTCCTCCCACATTACAAAGACGTCCAGGTTTGCAGGTTCATTGGCTCAGTGAATGGCAACATTGTCCCTAGTGGGTGTAGGATATGTGTGTGTCAACCAGTGATGGTGATTACAGGCAGATACAGAGCAAGGGAGACGCGCTGTGTCCCCTCTCTACCCCCTCCCTATCAACCCTCTACCTACTACTCCACCCCCCTCCCCTTCCCCTTCTCCCGGGCGGATAAACTGCAGCTTTCGACGCCCGTTAACCTCCCGCCTCCGACTCTTTCTCCCCCTCACCGTCCATCCGCCGCTGATAACAGTTCCCGCCGCCGATGTTAAACCGCTCCTGACCTCAGGCTCGGACTCCACCTGATGACACTCCCGCCCTTAACCCTCTCAATTGTCGACGGCCACCCCCCACCCCCCCCCCCCCCCCCCCACCCCACCCCCCCACCCCCCCCCCCACCCCCCCCCCCTCCCCCAAATCTCCCCCCCCCCAGTTCCCCCCCCCCCTAAACCTAACTGTCCCGGTAGACCCCTTGACCCCCCCTGCCTGTTCCCCCCCCCCCCCACCTCACCCCCCCCCCACCCCCCCCCACTCCTCCCCCCCCCCCCCACTAACCCCCCCCCACACTAACCCCCCCCACTCACCCCCCCCACCCCCCCCCCCCCCACCCCCCCCCCTCCCCCCCCACTCCCCCCCCCCCCCCCCCCCCCCCCCCCCCCCCCCTCCCCACCCCCCCCCCCCCCCCCCCCCCCCCCCCCCCCCCCCCACCCCCCCCCCCCCCCCCCCCCCCCCCCCCCCCCCCCCCCACTCTCCCCCCCCCCCCCCCTCACCCCCCCCCCCCCCCCCCCCCCCCCCCCCCCCCCCCCCACACCCCCCCCCCCCACACTGACCCCCCCCACACTCACCCCCCCCACTCCCCCCCCCCCCCCCACCCCTCACCCCCCCCACACCCCCCCCCACACTCCCCCCCCCCCCACTCACCCCCCCCCCCCCCCCCCCCCCCCCCTCACCCTCCCCCCACTCCCCCTCCCCCCCCCCCCCCCCCACTCACCCCCCCCACTCACCCCCCCCACCCCCCCCCCCCACCCCCCCCCCCACTCACCCCCCCCCCTCTCACTCCCCCCCCCCACACTCACCCCCCCCACTCCTCCCCCCCCCCCACTCACCCCCCCCCCACCCCCACCCCCCCCCCCCCTCACTCCGACCCCCCCCCACTCAACCCCCCCCCACTCACCCCCCCCACTCACCCCCCCCACTCACCCCCCCCCACTCACCCCCCCCCCACTCACCCCCCCCCCCCCCCCCACTCACCCCCCCCACCCCCCCCCCCACACTCACCCCCCCCCACTCACCCCCCCCCACACTCACCCCTCCCCACACTCACCCCCCCCACACTCCCCCCCCCCCCCCCCTCCACCCCCCCCCCCCACTCACCCCCCCCTCCTCTCAACCCCCCCCCACTCACCCACCCCCCCCACACTCCCCCCCCCCTCTCACCCCCCCCACTGACTCACCCCCCCCCCCACACTCACCCCCCCCACTTCCCCCCCCCCCCCCCACTCACCCCCCCCCCACTCACCCCCCCCACTCACCCCCCCACACTCACCCCCCCCACTCCCCCCCCCACTCACCCCCCCCCCACTCACCCCCCCCACTCACCCCCCCCACTCACCTCCCCCCCCACACTCACCCCCCCCCCCACTCACCCCCCCCCCACTCACCCCCCCCACACTCCCCCCCCCCACACTCACCCCCCCCCCCCTCCCCCACATCCCCCCCCCCCACTCCCCCCCCCCCCCCCCCCCCCCCCCCACACACCCCCCCCCCCCCCCCCCCACTCCACCTCCCCCCTCCCCCCCCCCCCCCCCCCCCCCCCCCCCCCCCCCCCCCCCCCTTTCCTCACACACCCCCACCCCCCCCCACACTCCCCCCCCCACACCCCCCCCCACCCCCACTCACCCCCCCACACTCACCCCCCCACACTCACCCCCCTCCCCCCCCCACCCCACTCCCCCCCCCACACTCACCCCCCCCCACACTCACCCACCCCCCCCCCCCACTCACCCCCCCCCCCCACACACCCCCCCCCCCCACCCCCCCACTCCCCCCCCCACTCACCCCCAGCCCCCACACACCCCCCCCCCACACCCCCCCCCCCACACACACCCCCCCCCCCACTTCCACACACACCCCCACCCCACACCACTCACCCCCCACACCCCCTCCCACCCCCCCCCAACATCACCCCCCCCCCCCCACACACTCACCCCCCCCTCCCCCCCCTCCACACCCCCCCCCCCCCCACTCCCCCCCCAACCACCGCCCACCCCCCCCCACACACCCCCCCCCTCCCACTCACCCCCCCCACACTCACCCCCCCCCACTCACCCCCCCCCCTCACCCCCCCCCCCCCCACTCACCCCCCCCACACTCACCCCCCCCCACTCACTCCCCCCCCCTTCCACCCCCCCCCCACTCACCCCCCCCCCACTAGAGACCCCCCTCTCCCCCCCCCAACCCCCCCCACCCCACCCCCACTCACCCCCCCCCCCCACTCACCCCCCCCCACCACCCCCCCCCCCCCCCCCACACTCCCCCCCCCCACTCACCCCCCCCACTCACCCCCCCCACTCCACCCCCCCACACTCACCCCCCAACACTCCCACCCCCCCCCACACACCCCCCCCCACCTCACCCCCCCCACTCTACCCCCCCCACACTCACCCCCCCCCACTCACCCCCCCCACACACTCACCCCCCCACACACCCCCCCCCACTCACCCCCCCCCCACACTCTCCCCCCCCCCACCACCACCCCCCCCCACTCACACCCCCCCCCCCCCACACACTCCCCCCCCCCACACTCACCCCCCCCACACACACCCCCCCACACTCACACCCCCCCACACACTCACCCCCCTCCTCACTCACCCCCCCCCCCTCACCCCCCCCCCCCCACCCCCACCCCCCCACTCACCCCCCCCCACTCACCCCCCCACACACTCCCCCCCCCCCACACCTCACTCACCCCCCCCACACTCACCCCCCCACTCCCCCCCCCCCACTCACCCCCCCCACCACTCAACCACCCCCATACCCACTCACACCCCCCCCCCACACTCACCCCCCCCCACTCACCCCCCCCTCCCTTCCCACTTCCCCCCCCCCACACATCACCCACCCCCCCCACTTTTCCCCCCCAAACTCACACTCCCCCCCCCCTCAATACTTTCACTAACCACCCCCCCCACTACACACCACCCCACACTTAACCACCCCCACCCACACCCCCCCCCCCAACCCACCCCACCCCCCACCCCCCCCCCCCCCCCCACACACCCCCACCCCCATTCCCCCACACACACCCCCCCCCCCCACCACACCACACACACCCCCCCCCCACACACACCCCCCCCCACCACACCACCCCCCCCCCACACACCCCCCCCCCCCCCTCACCCCCCCCCCCGTTATTTCCCGCCCGTTTACAGAAGGTTCTTCACCAACGGTCACTCGCGGTCATTGGGAATTAGTTCGCTTCACATTTCCACTGGAAATGAGTTGAATAAACACAGGTGTGAAGTTTAAATCATCTTGAATTATAACATGTAGTAGACAGACAGACAGACAGAGGTTGTTAGTTCATCACTAACGGTAACACAGACACGTGGATCTCCCCTCCCCCCCATCTCCCTCCCTCTCCTCACCCCTGAACATTAATAGCCCATATTATGTTATTTGCACTTTATCAGTTTATTTATTCATGTGTGTATTTACGTATATAATGATATATGGACACACTGATCTGTTCTGTATTCATGCCGTCTATGTTCTGTTGTGCTAAAGCAAAGCAAGAATTTCATTGTCCTGTCAGGGACGCATGACTATAAACTCTCTTGAATCTCTCCCCCTCTCTCCTGTCTCTCTCTTCCCCCCTCTCTCTCTCTCTCCCCCCATCCCCCCTCCCCCTCTCTCTCCCCCCCTCTTCCCCCCCCCTACCCCCCTCCCCTCCCCTCTCTCTCCCCTCTCTCTACCCCCTCTCTCTACCCCCCTCTCCCCCCTCCCCTCTCTCTCTCCCCCCCCTCTCCCTCCCCTCCCTCCACCCCTCCCCTCTCTCTCTCCCCCTCCCCCCCTCTCTCTCTCACCCTCCCGTCCCCTCTCTCTCTCTCTGAGAGTTGCCCCTCGAGATAGGGCGGGGATAGGGTAAAAGGAGCCAATGAATAATATTAATATTTCATTAGACTCTCTTCACTCTACCTGCTGTACTTGTGCTTGGCTTGGCTGTATTTGTGTACAGTGATACCTGATTAGATTGGACAGCATGCAAACAAAATATTTCACTGTTTCTCAGTACATGTGGCAATAATAAGTGTGGGCACAGTAGTGCAGCTGGTAGAACCGCTGGCTCACAGCGCCGGAGACTTGGGTTCGATTCTAACCACGGCCACTGTTTATGTGGCGTTTGCACGTTTTTCTTATGACAGCGTGTGTTTCCTCTCATATACCTAAGGCATGCTGGCATGAACATCCATTGCCCTCTGTAAATGTGCTCCTAATATGCAGAATGGGAGATAACATAAAACTAGTGTGAGCGGGTGATGGATTGATGCTTGGCATGGACTCGCTCGGCTGAAGGGCCTGTTTGCATACTGTACCTCTGAACTCTGAATGCTAAAGCTAAAGTGTGAGAATAAGTTGCGTTTAATGTCGCAACGGTGTATTCTGTCAAAATGTGTTGACATTGTGTCCATCCAGAATCAAGAAGAGAATGCACCCGTGGGATTGAACAGTGGGAGAGGGACAATTGTTGTGAGTTAGCGCATTGTTTAGATGCCGCAGGGAATAAGTTACAGCAACTGCCTGGGGACCATTGTCAGGGCAAGTCGAGGATCACAGCCGGGGCTCCCTCCCTCCCTCTGTGCAGGGTGCAGGTAGATCCGGCTCGTGGCCTGACAGCAACCCGCTGATCGGAGCACCTCATCTCCATCATGTGGTCTGCCTTTTAGCAGAGTGGGTGGTGACAGCTATAGGTGGAGGAAAACCGGCTTGATCAAGAAGGCTCATCAGCGTCTCTTCTTCCTGAGGAGACTGAAGAAGGTCCATCTGTCTCCTCAGATCCTGGTGAACTTCTACTGCTGCACTATCGAGAGCATCCTTACCAACTGTATCACAGTATGGTATGGCAACTGCTCTGTCTCCGACCGGAAGGCATTGCAGAGGGTGGTGAAAATTGCCCAACGCATCACCGGTTCCTCGCTCCCCTCCATTGAGTCTGTCCAAAGCAAGCACTGTCTGCGGAGGGCGCTCAGCATCGCCAAGGACTGCTCTCGCCCCAACCATGGACTGTTTACCCTCCTACCATCCGGGAGGCGCTATAGGTCTCTCCATTGCCGAACCAGCAGGTCGAGGAACAGCTTCTTTCCGGCGGCTGTCACTCTACTCAACAACGTACCTCGGTGACAGCCAATCACCACCCCCCCCGGACACTTATTATTATTTATTCAAATCGTTTGCTATGTCGCTCTTCCAGGGAGATGCTAAATGCATTTCGTTGTCTCTGTACTGTACACTGACAATGACAATTAAAATTGAATCTGAATCTGACAACAGACAACACTTGATAATTCCATTATTTTGATTCATCACAACTCCTCCAATGTGTTCGATGATGGAGCTCCTGGAAAGGTGTGATGATTCACAACTGCTGGATTTGACAAATCATTACCGCCAGAGGCTGGAAGAGGCAATTCAAGAGAAGGGGATAGAGAGAGAGAGAGAGAGAGGGGGAAAGGGAGATGGAGAGAGAGAAGGGGATAGCGAGAGAGGGAGAGGGTGGGGAATGAGAGATGAAGAGAGAGAAGGGGATCGAGAGAGAGAGGGTGGGGAGGGAGAGATGGAAAGAGAGAAGGGGATTGAGAGAGGGAAAGAGGGAGGGAGAAATGGAGAGAGAAGGGGATTGAGAGAGGGAGAGGGTGGGGAGGGAAAGATGGGAGAGGAGGGATAAAAGAGAGAGGGTGGTGAGGGAGATGGATAGAGAGAAGGGGATAGATTGTGCGAGAGATAGAGAGTGTGGGGAGGGGGATAGGATGATGGCGGGACTGTCATATGTTGAACTGGGTTTTTTTCACTGGAATTCAGAAGAATGGGTATCTTATAGAATCGTATAAAATTAGTGAGGGTTTGGACAGGGTGGATGCAGGAAAAATGTTCCTCATGTTGGGGAGTCCAGAACTGTTAAGGTACATTTCTTAAAACAGACAACTCACAATAAGTTAGATCAACCAACACAAGCTTTACTGATCATTTAGCCGGTGAGAGTGGCAGGGGATACAAAGTCAAGTATGCAACACACACTTAACCCTCCTGGGCCATCACTCTAATGAACAAAGACATACAGCATCTTTTGTTACTATTTTGGAAAGTGAAGTAAGTGACAGGGGCGAGGGAAAATAAGGAGATAAAAGGATGTGAGATAAGGAGAGAGGAATATATATGTGCAGCTTTAAGGGACATTGTTCAGGTAGCATTTGGAGTATTGCATAGTTAACCAGAATGGTTTAAAAAAACAAGGAACTGCAGATGCTGGTTTACAAAAAAGGACACAAAATGCTGGAGTAACTCAGCGGGACAGGCAGCATCTCTGGAGAGAAGGACTGGGTGACATTTCGGGTCGAGACTGAGGAGGGTCTCGTCCAGAAATGTTACCTATTCCTTCCAGCATTTTGTGTTTACCTAAACAGCGCCTATCTATCCACGTGGTGGTGTGCCAGCAGGCTGGAGGAGCGGGCAAAGGCCTTGCCACAGAGCGGGCAGGTGAAGGGGCGCTGGCCGGTGTGGACTCGCCGGTGCTCCAGCAGGTGGTCAAGGCGGGTGAAGCCCTTACCACAGGATGGGCAGGGGAAGGGACGCTCACCGCTGTGGGTACGCCGGTGCTGCCACAGGCTGGACATGCGGGTGAAACCCTTGCCACACTCAGCGCACACAAAGGGTCTCTCTCCGGTGTGTATCCGCTGGTGCTCCCGCAGCCCCCGTGCTCTCTTGTCACAGTGGGAGCAGCTGCTCGCCGGCGTGGGCCCGCCGGTGCTGCCGCAACCCCCGCGAGCTGTCAAACGCCTCACCACAGTACGGGCAGTCGTAGTACGGGCAGTCGTAGGGCTGGTCACTGGTGTGGGAGGCCATGGCAAAACTCTCTTTACACACCGGGCTGGAGACGGGACGGTCGCAGGCGTGCACCCGCTGGTGGGACAGCAGCTGGGTGGAGCAGATGAAGCCCTTGCCAAACTGGGCGCAGTTGTAGGGGCGTTCGCCGGCATGGATGCGCTGGTGCATCAGCAGCTGATAGGATTGGGTGAAGCCCTTGCCACACTGGGCGCAGGTGAAGGGGCGCTCGCCAGTGTGGGTGCGCTGGTGCACCAGCAGGTGACAGGACTGGGTGAAGCCCTTGCCGCACTGGGTACATATGTAGGGGCGCTCACCGGTGTGGGTGTGCTGGTGGTTCAGCAGATGCGAGGAACGGGTGAAGCCTTTGCCGCACTGGCCGCAGGTATAGGGGCGCTCGCCGGTGTGGGTGCGCTGGTGCATCAGCAGGTGACTAGACTTAGTGAAGCACTTGCCGCACTGGGCGCAGGTGTAGGGACGCTCGCCGGTGTGGGTGCGCTGGTGGTACTGCAGGCTGTCGGAGCGGGTGTAGCCCTTGCCGCAGTCGCTGCAGGTGTAGGGCAGCTCCCCGGTGTGGATGCGCTGGTGGGTCAGCAGGCTGGTGGAGTGGGTGAAGCCCTTACCACAGTGGGTGCAGGTGTAGGGACGCTCGCCGGTGTGGGTGCGTTGATGCACCCGCAGGTTTCTGAACTGGGTGAAGCCCTTGCCGCAGTCATTGCAAGTGTAGGGCCGCTCCCCAGTGTGCATGCGCCTGTGCTGCTTCAGGTCCGGCGACGACTTGAAGCCTTTTCCGCAGTCGGAGCAGGTGAACGGCCGCTCATCGCTGTGCACTCGCTGGTGATCCCGCAGCCCATACACCCGGGTAAAGCTCTTGCCGCAGGTGGAGCAACAATAGGGCTCCTTGCTCGTGTGCACCCACTGGTGCACCTTCAGGTGATTCTCCGTCTTGAAACTCTTGCCACAGTCGGAGCAGGTGAAGGGCCGCTCGCCGGAGTGCAGGCGGTTGTGCTGCAGCAGGTTGCTGGAGCGGGTGAAGCTCTTCCCACACTCCACGCAGTCGAAGGGGTGTTCTCCAGTGTGTACCGGCCGGTGGATCTCCAGCAGGCTCGGCTTCTGCCAGGCCTTGCCACACACGTCACACTCATAACGCTTCTCCTTGTTGTGCCCCATCACGTGGTCCTCCATCTATGCTTACCCCCTCGAAGCTCAGCCCACACACTGAGCAGACTGATGGGGGGGCTCATCGGCTCCCTGACCGCCCTCAATGGTTAGTCCCCGGAGCATCCCGTCTCTCTCCGTCCACAGCAACGGCTCCTAAACCCTGCAGGAGGGGAACACAGAGGGTCAACAAGCTGGCAAACAGGACATTACTAGCACATATTGGGTGCGTTTATGGAAGAGGAAACCGTTATATAATTCTGAGCGGCACAGTGGCGCAGTGGTACAGTTGCTGCCTCATCGCCAGAGACCCGGTATCGATCCTGACTACGCGACTCGACCGACCGAAAGACCTGTTTCTGCACTGCATCTCTAATCTAAATTAAACCAAAGGGTCTTGACCTAAAATATCATGCATTCCTTCTCTCCACAGATGCTGCCTGACCCGCTGAGTTCCTCCAGCACTTTGTGTCTATCTTCTCCACAGATGCTGCCTGACCTGCTGAGTTACTCCAGCACTTTGTGTCCATCTTCTCCACAGAGGCTGCCTGACCCGCTGAGTTCCTCCAGCACTTTGTGTCCATCTTCTCCACAGAGGCTGCCTGACCCGCTGAGTTCCTCCAGCACTTTATGTCTATCTTCTCCACAGACGCTGCCTGACCCGCTGAGTTACTCCAGCACTTTGTCATAGAGTGATACAGCGTTGGAAAGAGGCCCTTCGGCCCAACTCGTACTTGCACTCCTAGATCCCTCGGCTCCACACATTCACCCTGTGCCCCGCCATTCACAGTGAAGACCCTGCCTTGCTTTGACTTCCTAAACTGCAACACCCTCCCCGAAACAATGTGACCTCCTCCCTGTGGCTCCCTACCCCTTACCTCCTTAACTGCCGACTGCTCCTTCCCCCCTCCTCCCCACCCCCAAACAATGTGAACCCACCCCCACCAGGCTCCCTACCCCCTTCCATGACTCACTTGACCCCTCTCTCCTCCCCCCCTGCCCCCCCATTCATCCCCCTCGGCACCAAACCCACTCCTCCTTGAATCCTCCCCCTCTTTGCTCCCTGTTTCCCCCCGCTACTCACTTCACCACCCCCTTTCCACCTCCAGCCTCTCATCACTCTCTCTCTCTCTCTGCCCTTCTCCACTTATTTACGACCCTCTCAGATATCTCTCTCCAGACTCACCTCATTCTCTCTTTCCACCCTCCCCACTCTCTGTCTCTCTCTCTCTGTCTTTATCTCTCTCTCACCCCATCCCTGGTGAGGGGTCAGTGCGGGAGTGAGGTAGGTATGTTACGAAACCTACCTTCAGCGGCGGTGTAATTCTGCCACTGGCCGTGTGCGCGATTTTGGGGCGTTTGAGGGGGGGGGGGGGGGGGGGGGGGGGTTAAAACGGGGTTTTGTTGGAGTGCAAGATTTTGCTAAAGAATCGTTCCTACGGCCGCTCTGTGTGTTTTTAAAATAAAATTCACCCGACAAGTTAATCGCTGGAATGATTTTAAAATCAGCTTCTGAAGCCGTCAATGCCGACAACTGGGACGGATTTTATGGAGGACCAGGTAAAAGAAAGTAGTTTATTTTTATGTATAAAAGTGTTTCTTAAGATGTATTTAATTCACATTTTAAGTTGCGAAACGGTGATTTTTCCTCCCGAAGAACCGGCAGTGTTTTTACTGCAGATATGGGGAACTAAATTCACCGCAACCTCAACGTTGTAAATGGTCCCGTTCCAGGAAATCCCACTCGCAAGCTGATTTAAATGGCCATTAATTTACAGGTATTAAACATTAAATTCCTTCCATTTGGCCTATAAACCAATGACAATGAGATTTGAAAATTATGTTATAATCTGAATTATTGTGTGAATGTTATTTGGACACTTAGGCTATTTAAAAATGTTAATCTATTCTTAAGAAATGGATAGATGTTTAGATCTAGTAATTGAATTTTGTAATTAACTACAATTAGGTAACTAACTAATTACATGCTTTAATTTCAAGTCATCTAAGTAAGATTGTTTCATATTTGTTTCAGAATGTTTCAATCTATAATAAATGAAAATTTCTTTCATTTCTCTTAAATTTTAAGAAAGTTATCGGCCTTTAAATGTTCTCGATCACAGCTTTGGTGTTAAGTCAATGAAAAAGCAATAGGGAACAAGATGCCAATTTCCGAGTATGAAAATGGCCATAACATTTTTAATACTGAAGATATGAAAGTGAATTAGGTGTCAAATGAAACTTCTTTTTATGCTTTACCTGATGGGATAAATTACAGACTTGATTTTAAAAACCTCAAAATTTTGTAACGTTGCTAGGTGAGGGGTCAGTGCGGGGATGAGGGGTCAGTGTGGGGGTGAGGGGTCAGTACGGGGGTGAGGGGTCAGTGCGGGGGTGAGGGGGTCAGTGTGGGGGTGAGGGGTCATTGCAGGGGTGAGGAGTCAGTGTGGGGGTGAGGGGTCAGTGCAGGGGTGAGGGGTCAGTGTGGGGGGTGAGGGGTCAGTGCAGGGGTGAGGGGTCAGTGTGGGGGTGAGGGGGACAGTGTGGGGGTGAGGGGTCAGTGTGGGGTGAGGGATCAGTGTGGGGGTGAGGGGTCAGTGTGGGGTGAGGGGACAGTGTGGGGTGAGGGGTCAGTGCAGGGGTGAGGGGTCAGTGTGGGGGTGAGGGGTCAGTGCAGGGGTGAGGAGTCAGTGTGGGGGTGAGGGGTCAGTGCAGGGGTGAGGGGTCAGTGTGGGGGTGAGGGGGACAGTATGGGGGTGAGGGGTCAGTGTGGGGGTGAGGGGTCAGTGGGGGGTGAGGGGACAGTATGGGGGTGAGGGGGTGTGGGGGGTGAGGGGTCAGTGTGGGGTGAGTGAGGGTCAGTGTGGGGGTGAGGGGTCAGTGCAGGGGTGAGGGAGTCAGTGTGGGGGTGAGGAGTCAGTGTGGGGGTGAGGAGTCAGTGTGGGGGTGAGGGGTCAGTGTGGGGGTGAGGGGGTCAGTGTGGGGTGAGGGGTCAGTGTGGGGGTGAGGAGTCAGTGTGGGGTGAGGGGGACAGTATGGGGGTGAGGGGTCAGTGTGGGGGTGAGGAGTCATGTGGGGGGGTGAGGGGTCAGTGTTATAGTGGGGTGAGGGGTCAGTGTGGGGGTGAGGAGTCAGTGTGGGGGGTGGGGGTCAGTGTGGGGGTGAGGGGGGTCAGTGTGGGGGTGAGGGGACAGTGTGGGGGTGAGGGGGTCAGTGTGGGGTGAGGGGTCAGTGTGGGGGTGAGGGGTCAGTATGGGGGTGAGGGGTCAGTGTGGGGGTGAGGGGACAGTATGGGGGTGAGGGGTCAGTGTGGGGGTGAGGAGTCAGTGTGGGGGTGAGGGGTCAGTGTGGGGGTGAGGGGTCAGTGTGGGGGTGAGGGGTCAGTGTGGGGTGAGGGGTCAGTGTGGGGGTGAGGGGGACAGTATGGGGGTGAGGGGTCAGTGTGGGGTGAGGGGTCAGTGTGGGGGTGAGGGGACAGTATGGGGGTGAGGGTCAGTGGGGGTGAGGGGTCAGTTGGGGTGAGGGACAGTATGGGGGTGAGGGGTCAGGTGGGGTGAGGGGTCAGTGTGGGGTGAGGGGTCAGTGTGGGGTGAGGGGTCAGTGTGGGGTGAGGGGTCAGTGTGGGGTGAGGGTCTCAGTATGGGGTGAGGGGTCAGTGTGGGGTGTGAGGTGTCAGTGTCTCTCTGAGGGAGGGTCAGTGTGGGGTGAGGGGTCAGTGTGGGGTGTAAGTGGTCAGTGTCTCTAAGTGGTCAGTATGGGTGGTGAGGGTCAGTGTGGGGGTGAGGGGTCAGTGTGGGGTGAGGGGTCAGTGTGGGGTGAGGGGTCAGTGTGGGGTGAGGGGTCAGTGTGGGTGTAAGTGGTCAGTGTGGGGTGTAAGTGGTCAGTATGGGGGTGAGAGGTCAGTGTGGGGGTGAGGGGTCAGTATGGGGGGGTGAGGGGTCAGTGTGGGGGTGAGGGGTCAGTGTGGGTGTAAGTGGTCAGTATGGGGGTGAGAGGTCAGTGTGGGGGTGAGGGGTCAGTGTGGGGGTGAGGGGTCAGTGTGGGGGTGAGGGGGTCAGTGTGGGGTGAGGGGTCAGTGTGGGGGTGAGGGGTCAGTGTGGGGTGAGGGGTCAGTGTGGGGTTGTAAGTGGTCAGTGTGGGTGTAAGTGGTCAGTATGGGGTGAGGGGTCAGTGTGGGGGTGAGGGGTCAGTGTGGGGGTGAGGGGTCAGTGTGGGGGGGAGACATTACACCATCAGTCTCTCTCTCTCTCTGTCTCCGTCTCTCTCTGTCACCAGGTCGGGTCAATGCGGGTTCGGCTTCAGCTTAGCTCCAGACCAGGAGCAACTGCGGCCCCGCTCTCTCTCTCCCCGCGCCGGCCCAGCACCGCCCCGCCGGCTGGAGGACCATCTGTGATCCCTCCCCTCCACACACTCACTCTCTGTGTCTCTGTGTTTCCGACCGGTAACCCGAAAACACGCGTTTTCTTTCAATTCGTTTTTGCAGGGTCGGGGCAGGCGAGCCGACCTGGGAACTGCGGTCAGTCCCTGGGATGCGAGCTGACCTGGGAACAGCAGCCAGTCCCTGGGATGCGAGCTGACCTGGGAACTGCGGCCAGTCCCTGGGATGCGAGCTGATCTGGGAACTGCGGCCAGTCCCTGGGATGCGAGCTGATCTGGGAACAGCAGCCAGTCCCTGGGATGCGAGCTGATCTGGGAACAGCAGCCAGTCCCTGGGATGCGAGCTGACCTGGGAACTGCAGCCAGTCCCTGGGATGCGAGCTGATCTGGGAACTGCAGCCAGTCCCTGGGATGCGAGCTGATCTGGGAACAGCAGCCAGTCCCTGGGATGCGAACAGCAGCCAGTCCCTGGGATGCGAGCTGACCTGGGAGCTGCGGTCAGTCCCTGGGATGCGAGCTGATCTGGGAACAGCAGCCAGTCCCTGGGATGCGAGCTGATCTGGGAACAGCAGCCAGTCCCTGGGATGCGAGCTGATCTGGGAACAACAGCCAGTCCCTGGGCACGCAGAATGCTAACTTAATCATCATGGACAAATTGGGACAGCCATGTACATGTAGCATAACTGACTCTATACACATCTGAATGGGCTTAAAATTACCATTTCAGTCAAATTGCTCCCACTTTCCACATTTTGAATCTTTTATTTGCTCGCGGTAGCTTCGGCCATGGAGCGCTCCGAACAGTGCGAGTGGCCCGGAGCCGTCGGAAGCGCCGCTGCCGCGAGAGTCTCTGTGCCGAAGGGACAGACTCTCAAAGGGAGGTGGAGAGAGAGAAGAGGGGGGGGGGGGGGGGGGGGGGGGGGGGGGGGGTGGGTAAGGAGACATTGGGGAGAGAGGGGGGTGAGAAGGGAGAAACAGAAGGGGGGGGGGGGGGGTGAATAGAGTGAAGCGAAGAGAGAGCGAAGAGGAAGGGGGAAAGAGGTAGGGGAGAAAGGGGGAGAGAGAGAGAGGGACGAAAGAGGGAAGAGAGAGGGGGGTGGAGAGGGTAGGAGAGAATGGGAGAGGGAGGGGGGCAAAGAGAAAGAGATAGAGACAGAGGAGAAAGAGAGAGGGAATATTGAGCCAGGGGAGAGTGAGGTGGGAGGGAGAACTAGGAGAGAGGAGAGAGATGAGAGAGAGAGGGGGGGAGAGAGAACAGAGAGGAGAGAGAGGGGCGGGGAGAGTGTGAGAGGGGGAAATAGAGAGGGAGGGAGGAAGAGAGAGGGGGGGGAGGGAGAGAGGGGAGGGAGGGAGGGGAAAGAGGTTGAAAGGGGGGGGGGGAGGGGGGGGGGGGGAGGAGAGGGGGAGGGAGGGGAGAGAAGAAAGAGAGAGAGAGAAGAAAGAGGGGGGAAAGAGAGGGGAGAGAGAGTTAGGGGAAAGAGAGGGAAGGGAGAGGGGACAAGAGAGGGGGGGGAGAGTGAGGTGGGACGGGGAGAGTGAGGTGGGATGGAGAGAGGGGGAACAGAGAGAGAGGGGGAGAGAGATGGGAGAGAGGGGGGAGAGAGGGGGGGAGAGGAAAGGGGCGAGAGTGAGGGGGAGAGACGGGTGAGAGGGGAGAGAGAGGGGAAAGAGAGATGTAGGGGAGAGAGAGAGGGGGTTGAGAGGAGAGAGTGTGCATCCTGGATGACAACCAGTGGCTGCTGGAAGTAATTACCAAGTACTAGGTAGAAACGGTGGAAGATAGTGGACTTCAAATGGGGGTGGTTGGAGAAAGCATCCTGCTTGCCTGCTAGATTTTCACTTACTGTAACTGCAGGAAAAATGTTCCCGATGTTGGGGGCGTTCAGAACCTTGGGTCACAGTTTAAGAATAAAGGGGGGGCAGTTAGGACTGAGATGAGAACAAGCTTTCTTCACGTAGAGAGTTGTGAATCTGTGGAATTCTCTGCCATAGAAGGCAGTGCAGGCCAATTCACTGGATGTTTTCAAGAGAGAATTACATTTAATTCTTGGGGCTAACAACATTAAGGGATATAGGGAAAAACAGGAAAGAGGTACTGCTTTTAGATGAATAGCCATGATCATATTGAATGGCAGTGCTGGCTCGAAGGGCCGATGGCCTATTCCTGCACCTATTTTCTATGTTTCTATGCTTGAGTATATGGCAATAAAACTCGATCACTTGATTTTGAATCATTCATGCATGGTGGAGGTATAATGTAGTCATAGAGTGATACAGTGTGAAAACAGGCCCTTCGGCGCAACTTGCCCACACCCGCCAACATGTCCCAGCTACGCTACCTGCTTTTGGTCCATACCTCCAAACCTGTCCTATCCATGTAGCAGTCTAACTTTTTCTTAAATGTTGGGATGGTCCCTGCCTCAACTACCTCCGGCAGCTTGTTCCATACACCCATCACCCTTTGTGTGGATAAAGTTACCTCTTAAAAATACTTCATACAAAAAACATTGAAATCATACTTCTACAGTGCACTAAAACATGATTTTAATACATCAAATTTCAAAATGTTCCCACCCTTGGAAGGGGGGACATCCTTCTTCCACACCCTCTCCCCACTCGGTTGCTCCACTCCCTCCCCGGGTACCCCCAAGGCCTGTGGTCAGTAATCGCACAGCCTCCCCCCTTTGAAAAACGCTCCAATTAAAAGCATATATATTGTATTCAAGTGTAAGTTAAAAGACTTGCTGCAGTATGCACCATATTGCACAATTCCAATGGGAGGGGGACACCCCCCCTCCCCTCCCCCCCCCCCCCCCCCCCCCCCGTTATGATCCCCCTCGGGCCTCGTCTCTCGCAATTTCTCACTCCCAACTCTCACCCAATGTTGGCAGCCCTGTATCTGTCTCTTTCTTTCTCTCTCTCAGTCTTTATCCCTCTGTTTCTCGCTGTCCCTATCTGTCTCTGTCCCTCTCTCTGCTACTCTCTCTCTCTCTCTCTCTGCCTCTGTCTCTGTCTCCATCTCTCTCTGTCTCCCTCTCTCTCTCTGTATTGAGTCTAGAAGTCGGGAGGTCATGTTGCAGTTGTACAAGACGTTGGTGAGGCTGCATTTCAAGTATTGCATTCAGTTCTGAACAACGTGTTACAGGAAAGATATTGTCGAGCTGGAAGGGGCGTGGAGAAGATTTACGAGGATGTTGCCGGGACTCGAGGGGCCTCAGCTACAGGGAGGGGTTGAGCAGGCTGGGACTCTATTCCTTGGAGCACAGGAGGATGAGGGGTGATCTTGTAGAGGTGTACAAAATCTCCAGAGGAATAGATCGGGCAGTGTCTTGCCCAGAGTAGGGGAATCGAGGACCAGAGGACAAGGGTTTAAGGTGAGAGACGCGGGGGTGGGAATAATTAAATAGGAACCTGAGGGGCAAATTTGCCACAACAGAGGGTGGTGGGTTTATGGAACGAGCTGCCGGGGGAGGTAGTTGATGCTGGGACTATCCCAACACTTGGATAGGACAAATTTGGAGGGATATGGGCCAAACGCTGGCAGGTGGGACTAGTGTAGATGGGGCATGTTGGTCACGTTGGGACTAGTGTAGATGGGGCATGTTGGTCGGGGTGGGACTAGTGTAGATGGGGCATGTTGGTCGGGGTGGGACTAGTGTAGATGGGGCATGTTGGTCGGGGTGGGACTAGTGTAGATGGGGCATGTTGGTCGGGGTGGGACTAGTGCAGATGGGGCATGTTGGTCGGGTTGGGACTAGTGTAGATGGGGCATGTTGGTCGGGTTGGGACTAGTGTAGATGGGGCATGTTGGTCGGGGTGGTCGGGGTGGGACTAGTGTAGATGGGGCATGTTGGTCGGGTTGGGACTAGTGTAGATGGGGCATGTTGGTCGGGTTGGGACTAGTGTAGATGGGGCATGTTGGTCGGGTTGGGACTAGTGTAGATGGGGCATGTTGGTCGGTGTGGGACTAGTGTAGATGGGGCATGTTGGTCGGTGTGGGCAAGTTGGGCTGAAGGGCCTGTTTCCGCGCTGTATCTCTCTCTCTCTCTCTCTGTCTGTCTCTGTGTTCCTCTCCATCTCTTTCTCTCTCTTTCTCTGTCTTTCTCTCTCCCCCCCACACTGAAGTGACACCAGCTTCTCATTTTCAGCCGTTTATTTTCTCACTCTCTCTCTCTCCTCCTCTCCCTCTATTCAATTCAATTTAAAACATTTATTGGCATGATAAAAATAATTGTTATATTGCCAAAGTATAAAACATGACATACATATTTAAAATGCATAAGTTTAAATACAAGTATACAGTGCATGGATAGATATGTCCCTGTACATAAACTCGCAATAGGCCTACAGCCCTTTATTGATTGCTGCACGTTCTTGCAGCTGTAAGCAGTACAACATAATAGCAAGTTTAGCAATTCAATATTAATTTCTTAGTGTCAGTTAATGTCAATTAGTGTGTGCGTACATATGTGATTGTTGGTCATTCACCGTCTCTCAGGTTATGGCATGCTGTTACGTATTGTGCACCTATATCTATATCTCTATCTGTCTGTCTGTCTCTTTCCCTGTCTCTCTCTCTGTGCCTCTCTTTCTTTCTCTCTATCTCTGTCTCCGTCTCACTTTCTGTCTCTCTGTCTCTCTGTCTCTCTGTCTCTATCATTGGGGAAGTCCAGAACAAGGGGTCACAGTTTAAGGATAAGGGGGAAATCTTTTAGGACCGAGATGAGGAAAACATTTTTCACACAGAGAGTGGTGAATCTCTGGAATTGTCTGCCACAGAAGGTAGTTGAGGCCACAGTTCGTTGGCTATATTTAAGA